>NW_027594123.1:2500-12500 GCF_964213995.1 Mustelus asterias | reverse complement strand
AGGTTAAAGTCCAACAGGTTTATTTGGCAGCAAATACCATAAGCTTTCGGAGCGCAGCTCCTTCGTCAGATGGAGTGGAAATCTGCTCTCAAACAGGGCACAGAGACACAGAAATCAAGTTACAGAATACTGATCAGAATGCGAATCTCTACAGCCAGCCAGATCTTAAAGATACAGACAATGTGGGTGGAGGGAGCATTCAACACAGGTTAAAGAGATGTGTATTGTCTTCAGACAGTACAGCTAGTGAGATTCTACAAGCCCAGGAGGCAAGCTGTGGGGGTTACTGATAATGTGACATAAATCCAACATCCCGGTTTAGGCCGTCCTCATGTGTGCGGAACTTGGCTATCAGTTTCTGCTCAGCGACTCTGCGCTGTCGTGTGTCGCGAAGGCCGCCTTGGAGAACGCTTCCCCAAAGATCAGAGGCTGAATGCCCGTGACTGCTGAAGTGCTCCCCCACAGGAAGAGAACAGTCTTGCCTGGTGATTGTCGAGCGGTGTTCATTCATCCGTTGTCGCAGCGTCTGCATGGTCTCCCCAATGTACCATGCCTCGGGTACTGGTAATCACCAGGCAAGAGTGTTCTCTTCCTGTTGGGGAGCACTTCAGCGGTCACGGGCATTCAGCCTCTGATCTTCGGGGAAGCGTTCTCCAAGGCGGCCTTCACGACACACGACAGCGCAGAGTCGCTGAGCAGAAACTGATAGCCAAGTTCCGCACACATGAGGACGGCCTAAACCGGGATGTTGGATTTATGTCACATTATCAGTAACCCCCACAGCTTTCCCCCTGATCTTGCAGAATCTCACTAGCTGTACTGTCTGGAGACAATACATATCTCTTTAACCTGTGTCGAATGCTCCCTCCACCCACATTGTCTGTATCTTTAAGACCTGGCTGGCTGTAGAGATTTGCATTCTGATCAGTATTCTGTAACTTGATTTCTGTGTCTCTGTGCCCTGTTTGAGAGCAGATTTCCACTCCATCTGACGAAGGAGCAGCGCTCCGAAAGCTAATGGCATTTGCTACCAAATAAACCTGTTGGACTTGAACCTGGTGCTGTTAACACTCTTACGGAAAGATTAATAGTCAGCGGTTTAACAGAAAAAGGAGAGATGATTGCTGTCCTTTGAAAGGGTTCCTGGATTCTCCATTTGGACTCTGCACACAGGTCTGCGAAACAATCGAGGATTCCTTGCCCCACCTTTCAGGCAGAGGTTCGAATATTTGCTGCTTCATTGCCTTTTACTGATCACAGATTTATCACACTAACTCATATTTTGCAAGGAAGACAGCATTCAGTTTAAAAAGCATTTTAGTGAAAGATAAAACTCATAGATCAGTCAGTCCAACAAATTTAGAAGTCCTCTTCACAGCTGTGCAAACAACCTCTGTCGGGATGAATCCACATCCTGCTTTCTTTTCCAGATCGCTGTGTCGACCGGAGCTGCCACGATGCGGGGTGACTGTCGAGCCACCCTCCTCTTCCTCCTCTGCCTCTGCACCTTCCGGGACGCCCTCGGCGACTGCAACAGGGGCAGCGCCGACGAGTGCCGCGACGCTGAATTTGTGCCGGGGGCCAGCCTGGTGGGTGAGGGCTACGACGTGGTGACCCTGCAGAACAAGGGGGCCTTCGTGATCGACGTCAACAGCTGGCATAACCCCGACGGCACCTGCACCCTCTGCCGCAACCAGCTCCTTTCCAATGTCCGCCAGAGGTTGCCCCTCTCGCTGGTGGACTGGAGGGTCCAGCAGTCCTGCAAGCGCTCGCTGTCCAGCCGCCTATTCCGCTCCGCGGCGGAGCTGGGCAAGTCCGCCACCTCGACGATCTCCAACGATTGGAGCGTCGACCTCCAGGTGACGCCCAAGCCTGGCGTCAACACCAACCTAATGTTGGCAGGCTCCAAATCCAAGGTGATGGCTTTCGGCGCCACCCGCACCAAGTCGGACCACTACAGCTTCACCAGCCACGGGTTCCACTGCCGCTACTACCGGTGTCGGGTGAAGGACCAACCCCTCCTGTCCCCCCAGTTTGCCCTCTCGCTGGCCAGCCTGCCCAACATCTCCCACGAGGGCACCCAGTACCACTACCAGAAGTTGGTGAGCAATTACGGCACCCACTTCATCAAGTCGGTGGAGCTGGGCGGCCGCTTCCGCGACGTGACGGCTATTCGCACCTGCGAGGCGGCGTCCCAGGGCTACACCTCCGAGGAGGTGAAGGACTGCCTGGAGGTGGAGGCCGGTGCCCAGGTGGGCATAATCGCCAAGGGCTCAGCGAGGTACAAACAGTGCCAGGAGATGGCACGCAGCATGAAACATCACGACAACTTCCACCAGGCCTTCAGCGACCGGGACACCGACGTGACGGGGGGCGACGCCCGCCAAGGGGTGGACCTCTTCTTCTCGGACGACGGCACGGCCTTCACCCGCTGGGCGGACAGCCTGCCCAGGAACCCGGGCATGGTGCGCTACGCCCTGGAGCCCCTCCACCACCTGCTGCCCCGCAACGACCCCCGGCACGCCAACCTGCGGCGCTACATCAGCGACTACATCAAGGAGAACGCCCTGGCCCAGCGGTGCAGCGGGGGCAGCGAATGCCCGGCTGGGTCTCAACGCGACCCGTCCGACCCCTGCTCCTGCCAGTGCCGGGAGGACGCCCGGGTGACCCGGCAGTGCTGCTCCACCGGGAAGGGCATCGGGAGACTGGCGGTGAGGGTCAAGCGGGGTCACGACCTCTGGGGTGACTACTTTGGGGGCACCGACGGCTACGTGGTGGTCAAACTGGGGGAGGCTAAGTCCACCTCGCCTGTGCGGCCACACACCAACAATCCTGTCTGGAATACCGATCTGGAGTTGGGCGTGGTCAAGGCAGAGTCAGGGCACAAGCTGACCATCGAGATTTGGGACCAAGACAACGGGTACGACGATGACCTCCTGGGCTCCTGCAAAGTGTCCCTGACCTCCGGCACCCACCAGGACGTCTGCTACCTGCGCTACGGAAGCGTCTCCTACGATTACACTTTCACCTGTGGCCCCCACCTGGGGGGCCACACCTGCCAGGACTATGTGGCTCATTCCGATAACCCCCCGTTCACGTCCTTCCTGGGTGCCCGGAGACGGCGACCCCCCTCCGGAGACCACCTGTCCGCCGTCGTGTTCCCCTGACCTCCAGCTTTTCACCCCCCCCAGCCCCGCCGCCGTCCCGATCACCGCCTCATACGCACCCCCCTCTCTCACCCCCACCCCAACACCTTCCCCCCCCTCCCCACCAATTCCCCGCCCCCTCTCTGAGCAACGCACCCCACTAAATCCCATTCCATAAGACATAGGAGCGGAAGTAAGGCCACTCGGCCCATCGAGTCCACTCCACCATTCAATCATGGTTGCACATTCTCCTCGTGTCCGCGTGGGTTTCCTCCGGGTGCTCCGGTTTCCTCCCACAGTCCAAAGATGTGCGGGTTAGGGTGATTGGCCAGGTTAAAAATTGCCCCTTAGAGTCCTGAGATGTGTAGGTTAGAGGGATTAGTGGGTAAAATATGTGGGGGTAGGGCCTGGGTGGGATTGTGGTCGGTGCAGACTCGATGGGCCGAATGGCCTCCTTCTGTCCTGTAGGGTTTCTACGATTTCTATGGTTGATTTCAACTCCATTTACCCGCTCTCTCCCCATAGCCCTTAATTCCTCGAGAAATCAAGAATTTATCAATTTCTGTCTTGAAGACGCTCAACGTCTCGGCCTCCACAGCCCTCTGTGGCAATGAATTCCACAGACCCACCACTCTCTGGCTGAAGAAATTTCTCCTCATCTCTGTTCTAAAGTGACTCCCTTTTATTCTAAGGCTGTGCCCCCGCGTCCTAGTCTCCCCTGTTAATGGAAACAACTTCCCTACGTCCATCCTATCTAAGCCGTTCATTATCTTGTAAGTTTCTATCAGATCTCCCCTCAACCTCCTAAACTCCAATGAATATAATCCCACGATCCTCAGACGTTCATCGTATGTCAGGCCTACCATTCCCGGGATCATCCGTGTGAATCTCCGCTGGACCCGCTCCAGTGCCAGTATGTCCTTCCTGAGGTGTGGGGCCCAAAATTGCTCACAGTACTCCAAATGGGGCCTAACCAGTGCTTTATAAAGCCTCAGAAGTACATCCCTGCTTTTGTATTCCAAGCCTCTTGAGATAAATGACAACATTACATTTGCTTTCTTAATTACGGACTCAACCTGCAAGTTTACCTTTAGAGAATCCTGGACTAGGACTCCCAAGTCCCTTTGCACTTTAGCATTATGAATTTTGTCACCGTTTAGAAAATAGTCCATGCCTCTATTCTTTTTTCCAAAGTGCACGACCTCGCACTTGCCCACGTTGAATTTCATCAGCCACTTCTTGGACCACTCTCCTAAACTGTCTAAATCTTTCTGCAGCCTCCCCACCTCCTCAATACTACCTGCCCCTCCACCTATCTTTGTGTCATCGGCAAACTTGGCCAGAATGCTCCCAGTCCCGTCATCTAGATCGTTAATATATAAAGAGAACAGCTATGGCCCCAACACTGAACCCTGCGGGACACCACTTGTCACCGGTTGCCATTCTGAGAAAGAACCTTTTATCCCAACTCTCTGCCTTCTGTCTGACAGCCAATCGTCAATCCATGTTAGTACCTTGCCTCGAATACCATGGGCCCTTATTTTACTCAGCAGTCTCCCGTGAGGCACCTTGTCAAAGGCCTTTTGGAAGTCAAGATAGATAACATCCATTGGCTCTCTTTGGTCTAACCTATTTGTTATCTCTTCAAAGAACTCTAACAGGTTTGTCAAGCACGACCTCCCCTTACTAAATCCATGCTGACTTGTCCTAATCCGACCCTGCACTTCCAAGAATTTAGAAATCTCATCCTTAACGATGGATTCTAGAATTTTGCCAACAACTGAGGTTAGGCTAATTGGCCTATAATTTTCCATCTTTTTTCTTGTTCCCTTCTTGAACAGTGGGGTTACAACAGCGATTCCCTTCCCCTCCCTCCCCCCTGTTCGCTCCTGTTCCAATTCCAGCCCCACCCTGACCCCGGGAGACCCAGACGGATGGTTGGAGTCCCCAGTTTCGACAGGGTAGGGGCCATGCAAAACAAAAGCCCCCCCCCGCTGAAAAATTATTTGCTGCCGGGATCTTTGCACTATAAGGCACGCTTTGGAACATTGACCATCAAGCCAGGGGTACATTGGACCATCTGGTGCAGTGCTGTCAAAAAACAAATTTGCTGATTTGCATTTGCTTTGTGTAATCTTACCTCTTTTAATAAATGCGACAGAGCGATTTAGCCTGAATGAGTCTCAATGGGGGAGGCGGAGGGGCATTCTCGAGGCTTCCAAATGCAACGAGGATTCAAGGAACTTTTCTTTAACAGGGGTCCCTAATGGAGAGACTCCCTCTTTAACTGGGGAGTCCCTGACGGAGAGACTCCCTTTTTAATTGGACTCCCTGACGGAGAGACTCCATCTTTGACAGGGGAGTCCCTGACGGAGAGACTCCCTCTTTAACAGGGGTCCCTGACGGAGAGACTCCCTCTTTAACAGGGGAGTCCCTGACGGAGACACTCCCTCTTTAACAGGGGAGTCCCTGACGGAGAGACTCCCTCTTTAATTGGACTCCCTGACGGAGAGTCTCCATCTTTGACAGGGGAGTCCCTGACGGAGAGACTCCCTCTATAACTGGGGTCCCTGACGGAGAGACTCCCTCTTTAACAGGGGAGTCCCTGACGGAGAGACTCCCTCTTTAATTGGACTCCCTGACGGAGAGACTCCATCTTTGACAGGGGAGTCCCTGACGGAGAGACTCCCTCTATAACAGGGGTCCCTGACGGAGAGACTCCCTCTTTAACAGGGGTCCCTGACGGAGAGACTCCCTCTTGAACAGGGGTCCCTGATAGAGAGACTCCCTCTTTAACAGGGGTCCCTGACGGAGAGACTCCCTCTTTAACAGGGGACTCCCTGACAGAGAGACTCCCTCTTTAACTGGTGTCCCTGATGGAGAGACTCCCTCTTTAACAGGGGAGTCCCTGATGGAGAGACTCCCTCTTTAACAGGGGAGTCCCTGATGGAGAGACTCCCTCTTTAACAGGGATCCCTGACAGAGAGACTCCCTCTTTAACAGAGATCCCTGACAGAGAGACTCCCTCTTTAACAGGGGACTCCCTGACAGAGAGACTCCCTCTTTAACAGAGATCCCTGACAGAGAGACTCCCTCTTTAACAGAGATCCCTGACAGAGAGAAATTTGTGGAGGTTGTTCTGCACTGTCGGTGAATCAGGCTAATCATGATTCACGCCAGTGGAGGGGTTGGATGGAGTCTATTTTCGCTGGAAAATGGTTGCTCATCGTGGAGGCAGAATGGGCACGGCTGACACACACACAGCTGTCAGTCACAGAGTGGAAGGGGTGGGGCTCACACAGCTGTCAATCAGAAAGCAAAAGATGAGGGAGCAAATTCACACTCAACTCTGCAGAGGTTGTTTGCACAGCTGTGAAGGGGATCTGGTTCAACGGGAATGATTTCTCCACCGAGCGTCTGCAGTTGATGGGCCTCCGAGGACCGAGGACCTCTGCCAAGCCTGGAGGAACCTGTGCGACACGCTGAGGCTGCTGGGAAACTACCGTGCCTACTCGATCTTCCAGGAATACTTCCAGTTGGTACAGGACGACCAGCAGGACCTGAATCCTGACAAGCCTGCAGTTCTCCACCTGCTGAGCGATGTCCGCCACGACCTTGCCCACGTTCTGGAACAGCTCTCCACGGCCCTCGAGGCCCCTGGCCTGACTAGGCCGCAGCCTGACTAGGCCGCAGCCTGCCGAAGATCCTCTCAGCTTCCTGGACCCCCAGTCCAGCCCCTTCCAGAAGAGGGTGAGGGGTTTTCTGGTCTATCGGCAGTACCGGATGTGGCTCCTTCACACCCAGCACATGAGGAGCCGATCCACGTAACCTCCGCACTCCTCCCTCACACCTCCCCCCTGAACCTCGCACACCGACCTTCCCAGTCCTCGGCTACACTCTAATTCCCTCCCATCCTGCGTTCCTCACCTGCCCCCGCAAAAGAATAAAGGATCGGAAAATACCTACAGCACAGAAGAGGCACATCGAGTCTGCACTGAATCTCCGACAATCTTACCCAGGCCCTCTCCATGTGACCCCAAGATTCCCCGTGGCCAATCCACCCAACCTGCACATCTTTGGACACTAAGGGACAATTTAGCATGGCCAATCCACCCAACCTGCACATCTTTGGACACTAAGGGACAATTTAGCATGGCCAATCCACCTAACCAGCACATCTTTGGACACTAAGGGACAATTTAGCATGGCCAATCCCCCTAACCTGCACATCTTTGGACACTAAGGGACAATTTAGCATGGCCAATCCCCCGAACCTACACATCTTTGGACACTAAGGGGCAAGTTAGCACGGCTAATCCACCTAACCTACACATCTTTGGACACTAAGGGGCAATTTAGCATGGCCAATCCACCCAACCTGTACATCTTTGGACACTAAGGGACAATTTAGCATGGCCAATCCACCTAACCTGCACATCTTTGGACACTAAGGGAGAGTTTAGCACGGCCAATCCACCCTAACCTACACATCTTTGGACACTAAGGGACAATTTAGCATGGCCAATCCACCTAACCTGCACATCTTTGGACACTAAGGGACAATTTAGCATGGCCAATCCACCTAACCCACACATCTTTGGACACTAAGGGGCAATTTAGCACGGCCAATCCACCTAACCTGCACATCTTTGGACACTAAGGGACAGTTTAGCACGGCCAATCCACCCTAACCTACACATCTTTGGACACTAAGGGACAATTTAGCATGGCCAATCCACCTAACCTGCACATCTTTGGACACTAAGGGACAATTTAGCATGGCCAATCCACCTAACCCACACATCTTTGGACACTAAGGGGCAATTTAGCACGGCCAATCCACCTAACCTGCACATCTTTGGACACTAAGAGGCAATTTAGCATGGTCAATCCACCTAACCTACACATCTTTGGACACTAAGGGACAATTAAGCATGACCAATCCAGCTAACCTGCACATCTTTGGACACTAAGAGGCAATTTAGCATGGTCAATCCACCTAACCTACACATCTTTGGACACTAAAGGGCAATTTAGCATGGCCAATCTACCTAAGCTGCACATCTTTGGGCACTAAGGGGCAATTTAGCATGGCCAATTCACCTAACCTGCACACCTTTGGACACTAAGGGGCAATTTAGCATGGCCAATCCAGCTAACCTACACACCTTTGGACACTAAGGGGCAATTTAGCATGGCCAATCCACCTAACCTGCACATCTTTGGACACTAAGGGGCAATTTAGCATGTCCAATCCAACTAAACTACACATCTTTGGACACTAAGGGACA
The DNA here is from genome assembly GCF_964213995.1 of Mustelus asterias. NCBI lineage: Eukaryota > Metazoa > Chordata > Chondrichthyes > Carcharhiniformes > Triakidae > Mustelus > Mustelus asterias. The sequence continues at coordinate 4,063 of NW_027594123.1, read as the reverse complement.
ATTTAGCATGGTCAATCCACCAAACCTGCACATCCTTGGACACTAAGGGGCAATTTAGCATGGCCAATCCACCAAACCTGCACATCTTTGGACACTAAGGGGCAATTTAGCATGGCCAATCCACCTAACCTGCACATCTTTGGACACTAAGGGACAATTTAGCACGGCCAATCCACCTAACCTGCACATCTTTGGACACTAAGGGACAATTTAGCACGGCCAATCCACCTAACCTGCACATCTTTGGACACTAAGGGGCAATTTAGCATGGCCAATCCACCTAACCTACACATCTTTGGACACTAAGGGACAATTTAGCATGGCCAATCCACCTAACCTGCACATCTTTGGACACTAAGGGGCAATTTAGCACGGCCAATCCACCTAACTTACACATCTTTGGACACTAAGGGACAATTTAGCATGGCCAATCCACCCAACCTGCACATCTTTGGAGTGTGGGCACTTTCAGTTGTGGCGATACAGTGGCTTTAAGGAATGTGTTTGGGTCATGTTTCTTGTGCAGGATTTGTATAACAGTTTGTTTTGTTATCGGTGCTGTTTAGTTTGGTTCCGGCAGCCCTGTTGTTCCTCCTGCAGAGCAGTTAATCTGAATTGCTTGCAGTGTTTGTCTGGTTGTTTTTTTTTGCGTTCCCCCCCGGGGTTTAGCAGAGTAGGGCTTGGTGGGCTGAGTCACGTGACAGGGTGGGGCTTGGCTCACAGAGAGAAGTATCGTTCAGTGCCTGCTTGGGAGGGACAGGCAGAAGTCGTCCTTTCTCTCTCTGAAGTCCGGGGGAGACTGGGATCCGCCAGCGACAGGGGACAGAATATCACCAGCACGCCCGCCCGAGTCTCGGAAGATCGCGCCCGAGGCTCATGGAGAATGCTGTTCGGGGGCATGTCGGTAAAATCAGAGCCCAGGTCCCGCTCTCTCTCTGAAGTTCTGCTGTTGGAGGATATACCCTTCTCTGGAAACTGCTGTGTGGGTGTCAGAACACTTTCTCTATCTGTCCAGTGGTGTTACAAGGCTGGGAGTCCAGCATCCATGTCAGTGTATCTGTTTTTTAAGCAAATTGGTCCTGAATAAGGATATATGTCTATGGGGATATTACTTAAATTGGAACGATAGATATAGGCTCGCAGTTAAGAATTATACTTTGCCATGTTTAAGTAGTTTAATTGGCAATATTTATGCCAATTCTTTTTGTTATATTCTCACTGTGTTCTTAAATAAAGTTTGTTTTGATAAAAAACTTCCTCTCTCTGTCTGTCTCTCTCTATTTCTCTGTCTCTCTCTCTGTCTTTCACTCTGTCTCTCGTGCTGTCTCCCTGTCTCTCGCTCTGACATCCTTCCTTGCTCTCCTTGTGTGTCTCCCTCTTTCTCTCTCTGTGTGTGTGTCTCTCTCTCTCTGTTTCTCGCTCTCTCTGTCTCTATCTCTCTGTCTCCCTCTCTTTCTGTCTCTCTCTGTCTTTCTCTCTGTCTCTTTCTCGCTCTGTGTCCCCCTGTCTCTCTCTCTCTCTGTCTCTCTTTCTCTATCTGCCTCTCTCTCTCTCTATCTGACC
>NW_027594122.1:0-21728 GCF_964213995.1 Mustelus asterias | reverse complement strand
TCTCTCTCTCTCTCTCCCTCCCGGTACAGGATTCTCTCTCTCTCTCTCCCTCCCGGTACAGGATTCTCTCTCTCTCTCCCGCGAGTATTCTCTCTCTCTCTCTCCCTCCCGGTACAGGATTCTCTCTCTCTCTCTCCCTCCCGGTACAGGATTTCTCTCTCTCTCTCCCTCCCTTCCCGGTACAGGATTCTCTCTCTCTCTCTCTCCCTCCCGGTACAGGATTCTCCCCTCCTCCGGTACAGGATTCTCTCTCTCCCTCCCGGTACAGGATTTCTCTCTCTCCTCCCTCCCGGTACAGGATCTCTCTCCCTCCCTCCCGGTACAGGATTTCTCTCTCTCTCCCTCCCGGTACAGGATCTCTCTCCCTCCCTCCCGGTACAGGATCTCTCTCCCTCCCTCCCGGTACAGGACTCTCTCCCTCCCTCCCGGTACAGGACTCTCTCCCTCCCTCCCGGTACAGGACTCTCTCCCTCCCTCCCGGTACAGGACTCTCTCCCTCCCTCCCGGTACAGGACTCTCTCCCTCCCTCCCGGTACAGGACTCTCTCCCTCCCTCCCGGTACAGGACTCTCTCCCTCCCTCCCGGTACAGGACTCTCTCCCTCCCTCCCGGTACAGGACTCCCCTCCCTCCCGGTACAGGACTCTCTCCCTCCCTCCCGGTACAGGACTCTCTCCCTCCCTCCCGGTACAGGACTCTCTCCCTCCCTCCCGGTACAGGACTCTCTCCCTCCCTCCCGGTACAGGACTCTCTCCCTCCCTCCCGGTACAGGACTCTCTCCCTCCCTCCCGGTACAGGACTCTCTCCCTCCCTCCCGGTACAGGACTCTCTCCCTCCCTCCCGGTACAGGACTCTCTCCCTCCCTCCCGGTACAGGACTCTCTCCCTCCCTCCCGGTACAGGACTCTCTCCCTCCCTCCCGGTACAGGACTCTCTCCCTCCCTCCCGGTACAGGACACTCTCCCTCCCTCCCGGTACAGGACTCTCTCCCTCCTTCCCGGTACAGGACTCTCTCCCTCCCTCCCGGTACAGGACTCACTCAGTCTCTCCCTCCCTCCCGGTACAGGAATCTCTCTCTCCCTCCCTCCCGGTACAGGATTCTCTCTCTCTCTCTCTCTCTCCCTCCCGGTACAGGATTCTCTCTCTCTCTCCCTCCCGGTACAGGATTCTCTCTCTCTCTCTCCCTCCCTCCCGGTACAGGACTGTCTCAGTCTCCCCCTCCCTCCCGGTACAGGAATCTCTCTCCCTCCCTCCCGGTACAGGACTCACTCAGTCTCTCCCTCCCTCCCGGTACAGGAATCTCTCTCTCCCTCCCTCCCGGTACAGGATTCTCTCTCTCTCTCTCCTCCCGGTACAGGATTCTCTCTCTCTCTCCCTCCCTCCGGTACAGGACTCACTCAGTCTCTCCCTCCCTCCCGGTACAGGAATCTCTCTCTCCCTCCCTCCTGGTACAGGATTCTCTCTCTCTCCCTCCCTCCCGGTACAGGATTCTCTCTCCCTCCTGGTACAGGATTCTCTATCTCTCCCTCCCTCCCGGTACAGGATTCTCTCTCTCTCCCTCCCTCCCGGTACAGGACTCTCTCAGTCTCCCCCTCCCTCCCGGTACAAGAATCTCTCTCTCCCTCCCTCCCGGTACAGGACTCTCTCTCTCCCTCTCCCCCCCCACCCGGCTCCGGCCGCAGACAGAGCCGAGGGCAGTCAACAGTCGGTGGTGATTTTCGCCGAGAGATCCTGGATTCTTCGCGAGCTGCAGTTCTTGCACAGGATGTGCCCGTCCAGCGGGTAGCAGCCGCACCCCTCCCCCTCTGACGACAGGATGAAGCCACAATCCTGTGGAGGTGAAAAGGACACGGGAGGAGTGGGGGGGAGGAAATGACCGGCGGACAGTCCCAAGACAGAACACACGTTCGCGTAGCGCCTCCCCCATCCTCACAGCGCCCCACCGCCGCTGAAGCCGCTTCGGAGTAATCATTCTTGTGATGCGGGAAACGGGGCAGAGATTCCCGCACAGCAAGATCCCACGGCCAGCCGTGCGATAGCTGAGAACAGGAGGAGGAGGAGGCGGCCACTCAACTAGACCATGGCTGGTATTGTAACACCACCAAAGCTCCATAATCCTTAATCACCCCACCCAACAAAAATCTATTAATCTCATCGAAACTAGAAGCAGGAGGAGGCCATTCGGCCCTTCGAGCCTGCTCCGCCATTCATTCTGATCATGGCTGATCATCAAATTCAATACCCTGATCCCCCCTCCCCCATATCCCTCGATCCCTTTAGCCCCAAGAGCGAAATCTAATTCCTTCTTGAAATCACACAATGTTTTGGCCTCAACTACTTTCTGTGCGAGTGAATTCCACACATTCACCACCCTCTGGGTGAAGAAACTTCTCCTCACCTCAGTCCCAAAAGGTTTACCCCTTATCCTCAAACTGTGACCCCTAGTTCTGGACTCCCCCCACCATCAGGAACATTCTGAATCTACCCTGTCTAATCCTGCTAGAATTTTATAAGTTTCTATGAGATCCCCCCCTCACTCTTCCAAACTCCAGTGAATATAATCCTAACCGATTTAGTCTCTCCTCATATGACAGACCTGCCGTCCCAGGAATCAGCCTGGTAAACCTTCGCTGCACTCCCTCTATAGCAAGGACATCCTTCCTCAGATCAGGAGACCAAAACGGCACACAATACTCCAGGTGTGGCCTCACCAACGCCCTGTACAATTGCAGCAAAACATCCCTATTCCTATACTCAAACCCTCCGGCTATGAAGTTTCCAACAGAACATCCCCCTCCCCCACTCTCTGGCTCCAGCCTGGACAGCACTTTCGGGAAGCGGGGAGGGGGGGATAGAGTTCCAGACTCTCACACCCCTCTGCTCCCCTCCACAGCCTTCTGCGGCAATGAATTCCACAGATTCACCACCCTCTGGCTGAAGAAATTCCTCTTCATCTCGGTTCTAAAGGGTCGTCTCTTTACTCCGAGGCTGTGCCCTTGGATCCCAGTCTCTCCGACTAATGGAAACATCTTCCCCACACCCACTCTATCTGGGCCTTTCAGTATTCTGTGAGTTTCAATGAGATTCCCCCCTCATCTTAGAATCCCTACAGCACAGAAAGAGGCCATTCGGCCCATCGAGTCTGCACCGACCACAATCCCCACCCAGGCCTTACCCCCATATCCCTACATATTTACCCACTAATCCCTCTAACCTACACATCCCAGGACACGAAGGGCTTCATCCTTCTAAACTCCATTGAATACAGGCCCAGAGTCCTCACATGCTACTCATATGTCATAGAATCATAGAATTACAGTACAGAAAGAGGCCATTCGGCCTATTGAGTCTGCACAATTCCACCCAGGCCCTATCCCCATAACCCCATGCATTTACCCTAGCTAGTCCCACTGACACTAAGGGGCAATTTACCATGGCCAATCCACCTAACCTGCACATCTTTGAACACTAAGGGGCAATTTAGCATGGCCAATCCACCTAACCTGTACATCTTTGGACTGTGGTGGAAACCGGAGCACCCGGAGGAAACCCACGCAGACACGGGGCGAATGTTCGAGCTCCACACAGACAGTGACCCAAGCTGGGAACAGAACCCGGGTCCCTGGCGCGATGAGGCAGCAGAGCTAACCACTGTGCCACCCAGCTGCCCAATTTTTCATTCCCGGGATCATTCCCGCTGGACCCCTCTCCTGTTCGTCTGTTCCAGCCCCCACCTCCATTCGATCGCCCCTTCACCGTCCACAGTCAGGGAGGTGCCTAGTCTGTGCAGCTGGAGAATAGCAGTGAACTCTTACCTCACACTTGTAACAGTTGACGTGGAAGCTGCGATCCAGGGCGACGATGCGCACAGTCTCCTCCTGCCCAGCCTCGGGCATGATCGGCTTGGCACAGACAGAGCAGCGTGGAGCGAACTTCCTGTGGGAGACACAAATCCGCAGGAATATTCAGCTGCAGGGCGACGGAGTTCAGAGAAACTTGCGGGGGCGACTCAAAACAAACAGTCAGGAATGTGAACGGGTCACAAATAAACCCGGGAGGGAGTTCAGGGGAAATCCCAGCCCGAGAGACTGTAGTGAGGGAGTGCCGCACTGTCAGAGGGTCAGTGCTGAGGGAGTGCTGCACTGTCAGAGGGTCAGTGCTGAGGGAGTGCTGCACTGTCATAGGGTCAGTGCTGAGGGAGTGCCGCACTGTCAGAGGGTCAGTGCTGAGGGAGTGCCGCACTGTCAGAGGGTCAGTGCTGAGGGAGCGCCGCACTGTCAGAGGGTCAGTGCTGAGGGAGTGCCGCACTGTCAGAGGGTCAGTGCTGAGGGAGTGCCGCACTGTCAGAGGGTCAGTGCTGAGGGAGCGTCGCACTGTCAGAGGGTCAGTGCTGAGGGAGCGTCGCACTGTCAGAGGGTCTGTGCTGAGGGAGCGTCGCACTGTCAGAGGGTCAGTACTGAGGGAGTGCCGCACTGTCAGAGGGTCAGTGCTGAGGGAGTGCCGCACTGTCAGAGGGTCAGTGTTGAGGGAGTGCCGCACTGTCAGAGGGTCTGTGCTGAGGGAGCGTCGCACTGTCAGAGGGTCTATACTGGGGGAGTGCCGCACTGTCAGAGGGTCAGTGCTGAGGGAGTGCCGCACTGTCAGAGGGTCAGTGCTGAGGGAGTGCCGCATTGTCAGAAGGTCAGTGCTGAGGGAGTGCCGCACTGTCAGAGGGTCAGTGCTGAGGGAGTGCTGCACTGTCAGAGGGTCAGTGCTGAGGGAGTGCTGCACTGTCATAGGGTCAGTGCTGAGGGAGTGCCGCACTGTCAGAGGGTCAGTGCTGAGGGAGTGCCGCACTGTCAGAGGGTCAGTGCTGAGGGAGCGCCGCACTGTCAGAGGGTCAGTGCTGAGGGAGTGCCGCACTGTCAGAGGGTCAGTGCTGAGGGAGTGCCGCACTGTCAGAGGGTCAGTGCTGAGGGAGCGTCGCACTGTCAGAGGGTCAGTGCTGAGGGAGCGTCGCACTGTCAGAGGGTCTGTGCTGAGGGAGCGTCGCACTGTCAGAGGGTCAGTACTGAGGGAGTGCCGCACTGTCAGAGGGTCAGTGCTGAGGGAGTGCCGCACTGTCAGAGGGTCAGTGTTGAGGGAGTGCCGCACTGTCAGAGGGTCTGTGCTGAGGGAGCGTCGCACTGTCAGAGGGTCTATGCTGGGGGAGTGCCGCACTGTCAGAGGGTCAGTGCTGAGGGAGTGCCGCACTGTCAGAGGGTCAGTGCTGAGGGAGTGCCGCATTGTCAGAAGGTCAGTGCTGAGGGAGTGCCGCACTGTCAGAGGGTCAGTGCTGAGGGAGTGCCACACTGTCAGAAGGTCAGTGCTGAGGGAGTGCTGCACTGTCAGAGGGTCAGTGCTGAGGGAGTGCCGCACTGTCAGAGGGTCAGTGCTGAGGGAGTGCCGCACTGTCAGAGGGTCAGTGCTGAGGGAGTGCCGCACTGTCAGGCGGTCAGTACTGAGGGAGTGCCGCACTGTCAGATGGTCAGTACTAGGGAGCACTGTCATAGAATTATAGAATCCCTAAAGTGTAGAAGGGGTCCACTTGGTCCATGGAGCCTGCACCGACCACAATCCCACCCAGGCCCCTATCCTCGTCACCACACACATCCACCCCGCCAGTCCCCCTAACACGAAGGAATAATTTAGCATGGCCAATTCACATAACCTGCACCTCTTTGGACTGTGGGAGGAAACTGGAGCACCCGGAGGAAATCCACGCAGACACGGGGAGAATGTGCAGACTCCACACAGACAGTGACCCGCGGCCGGAATTGGACCCAGGTCCTTGACACTGTGAGGCAGCAGTGCTAACCACTGTGCCATCGAGCCATCCTAAAGGACATTAGTGAACCAGATGGGTTTTTCCGACAATCGACAATGGGTCTTCAGTAATTTCTTAATTCCAGATATTTTTTATTGAATTCAAATTCCACCATCTGCTGTGGCAGGATTCGAACCCAGGTCCCCAGAACATTAGCTGGATTAATAGTCGAGTGATAATACCACTAGGCCATCGCCTCCCGCTGTCAGAGAGCCAGTATTCTATATAACCCTAGGCTGTACCTGTCCTGGGAGTGTTTGATGGGGGACAGTGTAGAGGGAGCTTTACTCTGTATCTAACCCACGTGCTGTACCTGTCCTGGGAGTGTTTGATGGGGGACAGTGTAGAGGGAGCTTTACTCTGTATCTAACCCACGTGCTGTACCTGTCCTGGGAGTGTTTGATGGGGGACAGTGTAGAAGGAGCTTTACCCTGTAAAGTTCAAAGACTATTTCCTCGGGTGGATGGAGCTATTACAAGGGGGCATAACTATAGGGTTCGTGGTGGGAGATACAGGAAGGATATCAGAGGTAGGTTCTTTACGCAGAGAGTGGTTGGGGTGTGGAATGGACTGCCTGCAGTGATAGTGGAGTCAGACACTTTAGGAACATTTAAGCGGTTATTGTAGTGTAGAGGGAGCTTTACTCTGTATCTAACCCCGTGCTGTACCTGTCCTGGGAGTGTTTGATGGGGACACTGCAGAGGGAGCTTTACTCTGTATCTAACCCCGTGCTGTACCTGTCCTGGGAGTGTTTGATGGGGACAGTGCAGAAGGAGATTTACTCTGTATCTAACCCCGTGCTGTACCTGTCCTGGGAGTGTTTGATGGGGACAGTGTAGAGGGAGTTTTACTCTGTTATCTAACCCCGTGCTGTACCTGTCCTGGGAGTGTTTGATGGGGGACAGTGTAGAGGGAGCTTTACTCTGTATCTAACCCCGTGCTGTACCTGTCCTGGGAGTGTTTGATGGGGACAGTGTAGAGGGAGCTTTACTCTGTATCTAACCCCGTGCTGTACTTGTCCTGGGAGTGTTTGATGGGGACAGTGTGGAGGGAGCTTTACTCTGTATCTAACCCCGTGCTGTACCTGTCCTGGGAGTGTTTGATGGGGGACAGTGCAGAGGGAGATTTACTGTGTGTAATGAGGCAAACTTACATGTGGAAATCCTCAATGCAATGAATCTGGCTGGTTGCGTCCACAGTGAAGGGGATCCCATCCAGACACCGGCGACACACCACACAGGTGAAGCACTGAGGGTGATAGGCACGGCCCATGGCCCGTAGAATCCTGTCCATGATGGGCTTGGAGCAGACGGAACATTGCTCCAGGGTGTTCTGTACGGGAGAAGGATTAAAACAATCAGAATAACAATTCTCACAGCAAGGCAGTGTTCGCTGGAAGGTCACAGCTCTGAGATCCTCTCACTCTCCCCACCAGCCTTGCCCAACCTACCCCCATAGAACCACAGACAACTTACTGCACAAAAAGGTGGCCATTCGGCCCGTCTTGTCCGTGCCAGCCCGAGGACACCCAGGCACCCTTTCTAATCCCACCTTCCTGCACCCGGCCCATAGCCCTGTAGCTTCCAGCACTTAAGGTGCAGATCCAGGTACTTTTTACAAAGAGTTTAGGGTCTCTCCCTCCACCACCAACTCGGGCAGCGAATTCTGGACACCCACCACCCTCTGCGTAAAAACGTTCTTCCTCGTGTCCCCTCTACACCTGCTGCCACTTATCCTGAATCTGTCCCCCCCCCCCCGGTTCTAGAATTCTCCACCAGGGGAAACACTGTTATCCTGTCCACTCCATCTCTCCCCCTCATCATCTTGTGTCCCTCAATCTGGTCACCCCTCAGCCTTCTCTGTTCCAAGGAAACTAACCCCAGCCTCTCCAATCTCTCCTCGTAGCTACACCTTTCCAGTCCCGGCAACATTCTTGGGAATCTCCTCTCTCTCCAGAGCAATTACGTCCCTCCTGTAACGTGGTGACCAGAACTGGGCACTATACTCCGGTTGTGGCCTCGCACGTGTTTTACCCCTTCCTGCAGCCACCCACTCTCGCTGGATGAAGGGACACCCACGAGTGCCCAATCGCACACAATCGTAAATCGACCACAGCTCCATGAATGGAGGAGGCCAGTCAGACAGGAACTGACTGACTGCTGAGTGAGCAAGCTCATCCTACAGCTGTGGTTGCGGCAGTAACAGTCGTGGCCTTTGGAGGGCAGCATTGGCCAGGGTTTGATATCAGGCAGTGTCTGCGCAGAGAGAAATGTGTGACCTGTCTCTGCGATCGCCCAGGGATGTCCAGTGCTGGCTCAATGAATTATTAACTCAAAGAGTGCCCTCCCGCTTCCCCTCTCACCTCAAGCCATGATCCCGCCGGAATAATAAACAACAGAAAATTGCTGGGTGGACCACCCACTGAGACGCAGGTAAGTTAAAGTTTATTTATTAGTCACAAGTCGGCTTACATCAAGACTGCAATTAAGTTACTGTGAAAATCCCCTCATTGCCACACTGAGGGAGAATTTAGCACGGCCAATGCACCCTAACCAGGACATCTTTCAGACTGTGGGAGGAAACCGGAGCACCCGGAGGAAACGCACACAGACACGGGGAGAACGTGCAGACTCCGCACAGACAGTGACCCAAGCCGGGAATCGAACCCACGCATTGTAACTGCTTGCATTCTCGGTGCATTGTAACGCCCCCAGTGCTCCGTGCATCGTAACTTACTGCATGCTACATGCATTGTCAATAGCAACAAACTTACATGCATCGTAACTAGGCGTGCTATACGCATCGTAACTGGGTGTGCTATACACATCGTAACTGGGTGTGCTATACACATCGTAACTGGGTGTGCTATACACATCGTAACTGGGTGTGCTATACACATCGTAACTGGGTGTGCTATACACATCGTAACTGGGTGTGCTATACACATCGTAACTGGGTGTGCTGTACGCATCGTAAATGGGCGCGCTGTACGCATCGTAACTGGGTGTGCTGTACACATCGTAACTGGGTGTGCTATACACATCGTAACTGGGTGTGCTGTACACATCGTAACTGGGCGTGCTGTATGCATCGTAACTGGGTGTGCTGTACGCATCGTAACTGGGTGTGCTATACGCATCGTAATTGGGTGTGCTGTACACATCGTAACTGGGCGTGCTGTATGCATCGTAACTGGGTGTGCTATACGCATCGTAACTGGGTGTGCTATACGCACCGTAACAGGGTGTGCTATACGCATCGTAACTGGGTGTGCTATACACATCGTAACTGGGTGTGCTGTACGCATCGTAACCAGTTGCGCGTTATGCATAGATGTGCTGGTTAGGTACATTGGCCATACTAAATTCTCCCTCAGCGTTCCTCAAACAGGAGTGTGGCGACAAGGGGATTTCCACAGTGACTTCATTGCGGTGTTAATGTAAGCCAACTTGTGACACTAATAAATAAACTTTATCGTATGGACTGTGCATGTTAAGTGACCATGGGCACTGGGTGTGCTGTAAGTGGCCACGTGCTACCACTGTGTAACCAGCTGTGCGCTACTCACAATGTAACAGGACTCGCAGTATGATTTCTTGTCGATGGCATAGAAAGGTTGGCCCCGCAGTCGGCAGCGACAGGTCATGCAGGTGAAACACTCGACGTGGAAGACTTGGTCCATGGCAATACAGCCCGTGCCGTCTCCAACCACGTTCTCCCCACACCGAGCACAGCGTCCTGGCAACGAGAACCATCACCACGGCTCAGAACACCCAACAACACAGTGAGTCACTCACAATCACTGATCCCCGAGGATCAACGGGCCGGTGTTAGTAACTCCCCCTCACCTCTGACCCGCTGTGGTCAGTAAATATCCCAGCCACGCCTGTGAGATCCTGGTGGTTAGACACTGGCTCCGAACCAGTCAAACCTGAGCTTTAACCACTGGTTTGTGCAGTGAAACCATCTCAGCAACAGGGCAACCACCTCACAGCACAAGAGGAGGCCACTTGATCCATTGTGCCCCATGCTGGCTCTTTAAGAGTTAGTTTCCATTCCCCCTGGCTCTTTTCCCACAGACCTGAGATATTCCTCTTCCTGTTCATCCTGTTCCGGGTGAATCTGCTTCCGCCACCCTTTCTGTGTCCCCTCTTGTTTCCCACCCACCTGCCACTGGGGAACACTTTCTCCTTATTAACTCCCATGCCCTGCGATCGGACAGCCAGTGATATGAACCCAGCCCTCCCAGCACGTCCCTCCACCTCGGTGACCGAGTGCAGGGATTTTAAACTCCGCTCTGTGTTACAGACGACCCCCTTTGTACGCCGCTCCCCTCCCTCTCCTCTCCCACTCCCTCCCGGTGCCTCCCCCTCCATCCCCCACTCCCTTCCCCCTCGGGGAACACTCACCGAAATACTCCTCGGACGGTGGGTTGTTCATGTCATGGACCAGTTTCTTGGTGATCCGGTCAAGCTCGTCCTCTGGCCTGCTGGCTTGCGCCGGCCCCCCCGCGGGAGGCCCGTAATGGGGCTGGAGACACAGAGGAGAGAGCGTACGAGCGTGAATCGCTTTGCGATCAGCGTCCGCAATCTTAAAAACCCACTGAACCACATCCCAGCATTTCACCGTCTGACACAGACCCTACTCCTCGACTTTAAACTTTACCTCCCGCCTCCCCACCTTCTGGCAAGATTTCCCGATTCCTCCTCCCCCGCCATCTACACAACAGATCACTCAATTCCATCCTAGAACATAGAACAGTACAGCACAGAACAGGCCCTTCGGCCCATGATGTTGTGCCGAGCTTTATCTGAAACCAAGATCAAGCTATCCCACTCCCTATCATCCTGGTGTGCTCCATGTGCCTATCCAATAACCGCTTAAACGTTCCTAAAGTGTCTGACTCCACTATCACTGCAGGCAGTCCATTCCACACCCCAACCACTCTCTACGTAAAGAACCTACCTCTGATATCCTTCCTATATCTCCCACCACGAACCCTATAGTTATGCCCCCTTGTAATAGCTCCATCCATCTGAGGAAATAGTCTTTGAACGTTCACTCTATCTATCCCCTTCATCATTTTATAAACCTCTATTAAGTCTCCCCTCAGCCTCCTCCGCTCCAGAGAGAACAGCCCTAGCTCCCTCAACCTTTCCTCATAAGACCTACCCTCCAAACCAGGCAGCATCCTGATAAATCTCCTCTGCGCTCTTTCCAGCGCTTCCACATCCTTCTTATAGTGAGGTGACCAGAACTGCACACAATATTCCAAATGTGGTCTCACCAAGGTCTTGTACAGTTGCAGCATAACCCCACGGCTCTTAAACTCCAACCCCCAGTTAATAAAAGCTAACACACTATAGGCCTTCTTCACAGCTCTATCCACTTGAGTGGCAACCTTTAGAGATCTGTGGATAGGGACCCCAAGATCTCTCTGTTCCTCCACAGTCTTCAGAACCCTACCTTTGACCCTGTAATCCACATTTAAATTAGTCCTACCAAAATGAATCACCTCACATTTATCAGGGTTAAACTCCATTTGCCATTTTTCAGACCAGCTTTGCATCCTATCTATGTCTCTTTGCAGCCTACAACAGCCCTCCACCTCATCCACTACTCCACCAATCTTGGTGTCATCAGCAAATTTACTGATCCACCCTTCAGCCCCCTCCTCTAAGTCATTAATAAAAATCACAAAGAGCAGAGGACCAAGCACTGATCCCTGCGGCACTCCGCTAGCAACCTGCCTCCAATCCGAAAATTTTCCATCTGGAACTCCCCCCATCCTCATCGGGGGAGTTCCAGAATCCCGGCGGCACGGTGACGCCTCACAGAACCAGGGACCCGGTGGCACAGTGGTGCCTCCCACAGCTGCCTCACAGCGCCAGGGACCTGGGGACCTGGGTTCGATTCCCAGCTTGGGCCACTGCCTGTGTGACGTCTGCACCTTCTCCCCCTGTCTGCGTGGGTTTCCTCCGGGTGCTCCGGTTTCCTCTCTCAGTCCAAAGATGTGTAGGTTAGGTGGATTGGCCGTGCTAAATCGCTCCTTAATGTCAGGAGGATTAGCTAAATTAAAGTGAAGTTTATTTATTAGTCACAAGTAGGCTTACATTAACACAGCAATGAAGTTGCTGTGAAAATCTCCTAGTCGCCACTCTCCGGCGCCTGTTCGGGTAACACTGAGGGAGAATTTAACACGGCCAATGCAGTTCTGAAATCTGTCCTGTACTGAAACTTTCCGTCCCTCTCCTCCTCCTCGTAGATGCTGCATGAAACCTATCACCCCTTTTTCGCCTGTCCCTAGTTTCCCCTGACGTGACCGGGTGCTGAATTTGGTTTGATAATCGCTCCTGTGAGGAACCTTGGAGAGAGTTTTATTGGGTAAAAGGCGTCACACAAATGCAAGATGACATTGTGCAGTGAGTGGCCCTTATCGTACATAGAAGCATAGAAGATAGGAGGAGGCCATTCGGCCCTTCGAGCCTGCTCCGCCATTCATCACCATCATGGCTGATCATCCAACTCAATAGCCTCATCCTGCTTTCCCCCCATAACCTTTGATCCCGTTTGCCCCCAAGTGCTATATCCAGCCGCCTCTTCAATACATTCAATGTTTTGGCATCAACTACTTCCTGTGGTAATGAATTCCACAGGCTCACCACTCTCTGGGTGAAGAAATGTCTCCTCACCTCCGTCCTAAATGGTCTACCCCGAATCCTCAGACTGTGACCCCTGGTTCTGGACTCCCCCCAACCATTGGGAACATCCTCCCTGCATCTACCCTGTCTAGTCCTGTTAGAATTTTATAAGTCTCTCTGAGATCCCCCCTCATTCGTCTGAACTCCAGTGAAAACAATCCTAACCGAGTCAATCTCTCCTCACACATCGGTCCCACCATCCCCGGAATCAGCCTGGTAAACCTTCGCTGCACTCCCTCCAGAGCAAGAACATCCTTCCTCAGAAAAGGAGACCAAAACTGCACACAATATTCCAGGTGTGGCCTCACCAAGGCCCTGTATAATTGCAACAACACATCCCTGCTCCTGTACTCGAAACCTCTCGCAATGAAGGCCAACATACCATTTGCCTTCTTTACCGCCTGCTGCACCTGCATGCTCACCTTCAGCGACTGATGCACAAGGACACCCAGGTCCCTCTGCACACTCCCCTCTCCCAATTTACAGCCATTCAGGTAGTAATCTGCCGCCTTGTTTTTGCTTCCAAAGTGAATAACCTCACATTTATCCAAATCATACTGCATCTGCCATTGATTTGCCCACTCACCCAACCTGTACAGATCATTCTGAAGGATCTCTGTGTCCTTGTCACAGTTCACCCTCCCACCCAACTTGGTATCACCTGCAAACTTTGAGATGTTACATTTTGTTCCCTCGTCCAAATTACCTTTGTGAGGTGACTGGCGGTGGTTGGCGGGGGTGGTGGCGGAGGGGGCAGTTCCTCGCTGTAACCACTCTTCTTGGGGCCAAATGGCTGGTACTGGCCTGGCTGCTTGGACCCACCGCCGTAGAAGACGAGCTCCGGCCTCCTGGCGTTCCCGTACATCCCCTCGGGGTTGTAGGGGGCGTCCGGGAGGCCTGGGGGCCCTCCGGCGAAGTGGGCGGGCGGATACCAGTTTGGAGAGGCCGGGGCTGGTTCTGGGGCCGGAGGGACCGAGGCGTAGGATGGCTCGGGGTACCTGTGCTGTGGGGCTCGGTAGGCCGGCTCTGGGTGCTGGTGGAGGTAGGCCGAGGAGGCCTGTCGGGGTGGAGGAGGCCCGTAAGCCTGCTCGGCCTGGCGACCGGGCTGGGTGTAACTCGGCACCGGCTGGGCCACTTTGACTTGCACGTTGAAGGCCGGGCCAGCGGACGTCGAGGCCGTGGTGTAGGAGGCGGCCACGGGCTGAGGGTACGACCTTGGAACAGAGGCGGAGGTGTAGGCCGTGGGCTGGGCTGACGGAGCAGTGTAGGCCCCGGGATGGGCCGCGCTGCTATAGGCCGGAGGGTGGGAGGCGTTGCTGTAGGCAACGGGCCTGGTGGTGGAGAAGGCCTCAGGCTGGCCTGGTGCCTTTGTCGCCATGGTGACAGATGGCTGAGCCATGGGTTTGTAGGCAGGCAGTTGTTTGGCTGGAATGTTAGCCGGTTGGGAATGGTAAGAGGAGACGCCCGGAGAGTTGCCGCTGTCGTAATTCTGCAAAAGAGAGAAAAAGGTTACGGAGCTGCTGGCTGGAGAAGGATTATTACATTCCAGTTAGAGAGTAATATCGCGTAATTCTAGAATCGCAGCTACCCTGTGACCCCCAGTGACCCTGTGACCCCCCCAGCGACCCTGCTGACCCCGACCTCCGTTGTAGAAAATCATAGAAGCCCTATAGTGCAGGAGGAGGCCATTCAGCCCATCGAGTCTGCAACGACAACAATCCCACCCACGCCCTATCCCCGTAGCCCCACATATTTACCCCACTTATCCCTTCAACCGACGCATCCCGGGACACTAAGGGGCAATTTAGCATGATCAACGCACCCTAACCCGCACACCTTTGGAGTGTGGGAGGAAACCGGAGCACCCGGAGGAAACCCACGCAGACACGGGGGGAACGTGCAAATTCCGCACAGACAGTGACCCAAGCCAGGAATCGAACCCAGGTCCCTGGCGCTGTGAGACAGCAGTGCTAACCCACTGTGCCACTGTGCCCAGTTGACCCTGTGACGCAGCAGCCTGGGGTGGCAGCCTCTGCCCTCTCACCTGTCTTGGTCGGGGGTGGAAGGGCGAGTTGTTCTCCATGTCAGCCAGCATGCTGGTCAGAGAGTCGATCTCAGCGTCGATGCTCGAGGGGCGATTCACAGGCTTCTCCAAGGGCCTCATCTGTGAAACAAAAGAAGATTTCGGACATGGCTCACGGTGCGTGGAGCTGGGGTGGGGTGGGGTGGTGAATCGGCCTGGTCAGACCAGCAGGCCTCACTTCCAATTCAAACCCAACCTTCAGTCTCTGCTCTACCCTAAGCATATCCGGCAGCTCCTCAGTGCCTCTGTGACCGTTTCCCCTGCCGTTCCGCGCCACCTACTGCCCCCTGCCCGACACCCACTGCCCCCTCCACCATCCACTGCCCCCCTCCAACACCCACTGCCCCCCCGCGATGCAGTGAGCGTGGATCATCTTAATGAGAATAAATGTGAGGTTATCCCCTTTGATAGCAATAATAGGAAGGCAGATTATTATTTGAATGGGTGTAAATTGAGAGAAGTGGATACTCAGCGAGACCTTGGAGTCCTCATGCATCAGTCGCTGAAAGTAAGCGCGCAGCAGTAAAGGCGGCAAATGGTATGTTGGCCTTCATAGCGAGAGGATTTGGGTTTAGGAATAGGGATGTTTAGCTGCTATTGTACAGGGCATTGGTGAGGCCACACCTGGAGTATTGTGTGCAGTTTTGGTGTCCTTATCTGAGGAAGGATGTCCTTGCTATAGAGGGAGGGCAGCGAAGGTTTATCAGGCTGGCTCCTGGGGTGGCAGGTCTGTCATATGAGGAGAGACTAAGTGGGTTAGGATTATATTCATTGGAGTTCAGAAGAGTGAGAGGGGATCTCATAGAAACTTATAAAATTCAAAGGGTGGATTCAGAAAGAATATTCCCGATGGTGGGGGGGAGTCCAGAACTAGGGGTCACAGTTTGAGGGTGAGGGGTAAACCTTTTAGGACTAAGGTGAGGAGAAGTTTCTTCACCCAGAGGGTGGTGAATGTGTGGAATTCACTCCCACAGAAAGTAGTTGAGGCCAAAACGTTGTGTGATTTCAAGAAGGAATTAGATATAGTTCTTGGGGCTGAAGGGATCGAGGGATATGGGGGGGAAGGGATCAGGATATTGAATTTGATGATCAGCCATGATCAAAATGAATGGCGGAGCAGGCTGGAAGGGCCGAATGGCCTCCTCCTGCTTCTAGTTTCTATGAATCTAAGAAAAGAGGAGTGCGTGACCACCGAGGCGCACCATTCAATAATACCCTTGATGACAGATACGCCAATCCTCGAGTCCCTCAATTCCCTTAAGATTTTAAAGGAATTGAAAGGCAGAACAGATCGAGGGGCTGAATGGCCTCCTCCTGGGTCCACAATCATCTGTTCGTGTCACTGGGATTTCTTAGCTTGAAGGAAATCAGTTCTTTTATTGGCAATCATAAACATATAGCTGATATTATTAGGGAAGGAGATCATTTTAAAATATTGCGTGACTAATATTTGATAATACAACACGGACGGCCAGTTTGATCTCCCTGCCGTGTTTATTCGGAGCAGATAGTGCCTGGACATCTTCACTTCCGCAATAACATGGTCCTGCACTCCACGCGACCCCCACCCGCAACCCCCAGGAACAAACTGTCAGATGCCGCTCCAGGCTGGGAGGTGACTGCGTGCACCCGGCTTCCCGCTACATTCTCACCTGCGTCTGGTGGGGGACCTGAGGCTGAGCCTGGCTCCAGGACACGGGGTTCCTCTCCTCTCTCCCTCCTGGCCCCGAGGGGTAGCGATGCTCTGTGGACATGGCCGTCAAGGGCTGGAATGATCTGGGAACCTCGGCGGAGCTCTGCGAAACTAGTCCTGCCAAAAACGACAAGCAGCGTGGTTACAGGAGCTTTGCTTGTAGGTGGAGTGTGTGTGAGCACACGTGTGTGTGTGTGTGTGTGCGCGCGCACATGTGCACGCATGAGTGTGTACTCACGAGTGTTTGTGTGTGCACATATGTGTGCGTGTCTGTGCCAAGTGCATGCACGAGTGTGTGTGTGTCTCTTCTTTAAATCATGGGATACGGGCGTCGCTGGACTGGGCCCAACATTTATTGACCATCCCAATTGCCCCTTGAACTGAGTGTCTCGCTCGGCCATTTCAGAGGTCATTTAAGAGTCAACCACATTGCTGTGGCTCTGGAGTCACACGTAGACCAGACCAGGTGAGGACGGCAGATTCCCTTCCCGAAAGGAATGAATGAATTTTTCCAACAATCATTGATAAGTGTAATGGTGACCATGAAACTTTTAATTCCAGATTTTTATTCAATTCAAATTTCGCCACTTGCTGTGGGATATTAAAGGTAGGCGGTGGCATAATGGTACTTTCACTGGGCTAGTAACCCACAGAGCCAGGGTAATGCCCTGGGGGACCTGAGTTCGAATCTCGCCACGGGAGATGGTGGAATTTGAATTCAATAAAAATCTTGAATTAAGAATCTACTGATGACCCAATGTCGATTGTCGGAAAAACCCTTCTGGTTCACTCACGTTTTTTAGGGAAGGAAATCTGGTCTGGCCTACATGAGACACAAGTGCGTGTTTCTCTCGACAGCTGCTGTTGTAATGTAGGAAATGTGAACTGTGCACAGCAAGCACCACAAACAACAATGTGATCATCACTGTATTGAGGATGCTCATTGAGATATTGGCCAGAATGCCTGAGAGAACTGAGGACTCTCCACGCTAACAGGAAAGGGCAGACAGATCCTCAAAAAAATATCCTCAAAAAAAGAAAAACAGCACTTCTGACAGTGCGGCGCTCCCTCAGTACCGACCCTCTGACAGTGCGGCACTCCCTCAGCACTGACCCTCTGACAGTGCGGCACTCCCTCAGCACTGACCCTCTGACAGTGCGGCACTCCCTCAGCACTGACCCTCTGACAGTGCGGCACTCCCTCAGCACTGACCCTCTGACAGTGCGGCACTCCCTCAGCACTGACCCTCTGACAGTGCGGCACTCCCTCAGCACTGACCCTCTGACAGTGCGGCACTCCCTCAGTACCGACCCTCTGACAGTGCGGCACTCCCTCAGCACTGACCCTCTGACAGTGCGGCACTCCCTCAGCACTGACCCTCTGACAGTGCGGCACTCCCTCAGCACTGACCCTCTGACAGTGCGGCACTCCCTCAGCACTGACCCTCTGACAGTGCAGCACTCCCTCAGCACTGACCCTCTGACAGTGCGGCACTCCCTCAGCACTGACCCTCTGACAGTGCGGCACTCCCTCAGTACCGACCCTCTGACAGTGCGGCACTCCCTCAGCACTGACCCTCTGACAGTGCGGCACTCCCTCAGCACTGACCCTCCGACAGTGTGGCACTCCCTCAGCACTGACTCTCTGACAGTGCGGCACTCCCTCAGCACTGACCCTCTGACAGTGCGGCACTCCCTCAGCACTGACCCTCCGACAGTGCGGCACTCCCTCAGCACTGACCCTCCGACAGTGTGGCACTCCCTCAGCACTGACTCTCTGACAGTGCGGCACTCCCTCAGTACTGGCCCTCTGACAGTGCAGCACTCCCTCAGCACTGACCCTCCGACAGTGCGGCACTCCCTCAGCACTGACCCTCTGACATTGTGGCACTCCCTCAGTACTGATCCTCTGACAGAGCAGCACTCCCTCAGCACTGACCCTCCGACAGTGCGGCACTCCCTCAGCACTGACCCTCCGACAGTGCAGCACTCCCTCGGCACTGACCCTCCGACAGTGCGGCACTCCCTCAGCACTGACCCTCTGACAGTGCAGCACTCCCTCAGTACTGCCCCTCTGACAGTGCGGCACTCCCTCAGCACTGACCCTCTGACAGTGTGGCACTGCCTCAGCACTGACCCTCTGACAGTGCTGCACTCCCTCAGCACTGACCCTCTGACAGTGTGGCACTGCCTCAGCACTGACCCTCTGACAGTGCTGCACTCCCTCAGCACTGACCCTCTGACAGTGCGGCACTCCCTCAGCACTGACCCTCTGACAGTGCGGCACTCCCTCAGCACTGCCAAGGGGTGTGAGAGTCCGGTGAAGTGTTCTCGTTTCTGGAGGGGAACTTGGTCCCACAACCTTCAGTCTGCAAGGTACGAGAGGGCCACCAACTCTGTCTTGGTCTCGTAAATATTCACCATCTCGATTCCAGAAGATGTGGTAGGTTTCCTCCCCAGTGCCCATGGGAGGAGGAAGCGGAGCTGGGGGCTCGATCACCATGTCTGGCAGCAGCCCCTCCTGATGCACTCTGAGCGCAGACTGACGGAGGCCATGGCTGCTCTCACAGGGCGTTACTGCTGTTACCATTCCTTCAGAGTTTGTATGCCCTTGTAAGGAAAGTGATTTCTTTAGCAGAAGAGGAATTCTGCAGGCATGGCATGAAGATTAACCCACTCACAACCAAACTGAAATCTGAAGGCCAGCAGCACCCAATGTCGCCATGCTCGGGCTGGCTAACCTCAGCCAGGGTTCGAGTTAATTCATAGAATCCCTGCAGTGCTGGAGGAGGCCACTTGGCCCATCGAGTCTGCACCGACTCTCTGACAGGGTATCCTACCCAGACCCTATCCCCATAACCCCACACATTTCATCCCCCTAATTTACATATCTTTAGACTCTTGAAGGGCAATTTAGCATGGCCAATCCACCTAACCTGCACATCTTTGGACACCAAGGTATAATTTAGCATGGCCAATCCACCTAACCTGCAGATCTTTGGACACTAAGGGACAATTTAGCATGGCCAATCCACCTAACCTGCACATCTTTGGACACCAAGGTATAATTTAGCATGGCCAATCCACCTAACCTGCAGATCTTTGGACACTCAGGGGCAATTTAGCATGGCCAATCCACCTAACCTGCAGATCTTTGGACACTCAGGGGCAACTTAGCATGGCCAATCCACCTAACCTGCACATCTTTGGACACTAAGGGGCAATTTAGCATGGCCAATCCACCTAACCTACACATCTTTGGACACTAAGGAGCAATCTAGCATTTGATTTGATAAGATTTGATTTATTGTCACATGTATCAGCATACAGTGAAAAGTATTGTTTCTTACGCGCTATACAGACAAAGCATACCACCTAACCTGCACATCTTTGGACACTAAGAGGCAAATTTACCATGGCCAATCCCCCTGACCTCCACATCTTTGGACAGTAAAGGACAATTTATCATGGCCAATCCCCCTAACCTACACATCTTTGGAGTGTGGGAGGAAACCAGAGCACCCAGAGGAAACCCACACAGACACAGGAGAACGTGCAGACTCCACACAGACAGTGACCCAAGGCCAGGAATTGAACCCAGGTCCTTGGCACTGTGAAGCAGCAGTGCTAACCACTGTGCCACTCATTATTCCCAACTCATTAGCTCGCTGTTTCCCAGCAAGGCGGGGGGGAGTCTGTCAGCCAATGTACTTCTCCCCCAATCACAATCCAGTGACTCCAAGGTATAAGAGCTGGAATTCGGCAGGGTCCGGGGCTTTCGGACAACAGGAGGCAAATCTTTCACCCCAAGATCTCTGACTGTCTCAAACACTCCAAACTAAACCGTGGCAGCAGGACATGTCCCAAAACTGAGGAGAGGGAAACTCAGGACCGGTGTTGGCATAGTCCTACACACAGACTCACACAGAAGACAGACATGCACAAAATACGCAGGCGGACAGAGAGGCGGACTGACCCACAGGAGACAGACACCACACCCCCCACCCTCCGGGAGTCGGACACACCCCCCTGGGGGGACGGACAGACTCACTGAGATGGACACACACACACACAGCAACATTTGAGTGATGTAAAAGATCAGTGGTTAGCACTGCTGCCTCACAGCGCCAGGGGCCCAGGTTCAATTCCAGCCTCGGGTCACTGCACGGGAGTCTGCAGGTTCTCCCTGTATCTGCGTGGGTTTCCTCCGGGTGCTCCGGTTTCCTCCCACAGTCCGAAGATGTGTGGGTTAGGTGGATTGGCCGTGCTAAATTGCCATTTAGTGTTAGGGGGACTAGCTAAAGTAAATGTACGGGGTTATGGGGGATAGGGCCTGGGTGGAATTGTGGTCGGTGCAGATTCGATGGGCTGAATGGCCTCCTTTTGCACTGCAGGGATTCTATGATTCTAGAAGAGGGGAAGTAGCTCCCCCGAGTGTCCTGGGGCCAACATTCACCCCTCACCCAACTCCTTAAAAACACGACCTGGTCATTATCGCCAAGCTGTTCATGGGATCTTGCTGTGTGAAAACTGCCTGCTGTCACAACAGTGACTACACTTCAAAAAGTACTTCAGTGGCTGAAAAGTGTTTTGGGATGGCCCCAGGTTGGGAAAGGTACCGTCATGGGTGGCACAGTGGGTTAGCGCTGCTGCCTCACAGCGCCAGGGACCCGGGTTCGATTCCCGGCTTGGGTCACTGTCTGTGCGGAGTCTGCACGTTCTCCCCGTGTCTGCGTGGGTTTCCTCCGGGTGCTCCGGTTTCCTCCCACAGTCCGAAAGACGTGCTGGTTAGGGTGGATTGGCTGTGCTAAATTCTCCCTCGGTGTTACCCCGAACAGGCGCCGGAGTGTGGCAACAAGGGGATTTTCACAGTAACTTCATTGCAATGTTAATGTAAGCCGACATGTGACTCTAATAAATAAACTTTAAGCTTAAAATGCAAGTCAATTTTGTTTTCTATTCTGTTGGAGACAGAGCGCTGGAGCAAGATCAGAGAACAGCAAGAGTCTGCCACTCCCTAACCGTTCAGTGAGCAACCTGTTCACTCCTCGAGCTGCTTTCCGTTACCCACCCCTCTCATACCCCACATGACTGCAGCAGTTGAAGAAGGCAGCTCACCATCACCTTCCCAGAGGGGTAAACGATGGGTAATGCCACGCAAAATCCATGGATGAAGAGAGAGAGAGAGGCACAGACTGATCCCACAGCCGCCCTCGAAGGGTTTGCCAAATTCCTTCCGGTCCGACCCGTGGACCCCAGTTACCGCAGCGCGTGCCCGCCCTGGGTACCTGGTTGAGGCGCTGTGTAACGCGGCGGTGCTCCCGCACTCAGTCCTCCGTTTTGCTCGGGGTTTGAAGGCGGGGGCGAATTTCTGCGGCTGCCGGTAGGCAGTGGGTGAGGTGAGCGAGG
>NW_027594121.1:5000-21729 GCF_964213995.1 Mustelus asterias | reverse complement strand
CCCCTACTCCCCCACCACCCTCCCCCCCACCCTCCCCTACTCCCCCTACTCCCCCCCACCCTCCCCCTACTCCCCCCACTCCCCCCCACCCCTCCCCTACTCCCCCTACTCCCCCCCACCCTCCCCCTACTCCCCCCACTCTCCCCACGCTTGACACACTATCCCCCAGCCTCCCTGTAACCCCCCCCCCTCCCTCACCCTCCCCGCACTCCCCACCCCCCCAACACTCCCCACCTCCACCCGCACTCTCACAGTTTTCACCCCAACACACACACACCTCCCACCCTCTGTACAC
Organism: Mustelus asterias; assembly: GCF_964213995.1. Lineage (NCBI taxonomy): Eukaryota > Metazoa > Chordata > Chondrichthyes > Carcharhiniformes > Triakidae > Mustelus > Mustelus asterias. The sequence continues at coordinate 21,434 of NW_027594121.1, read as the reverse complement.
ACTCACCCCTCAGCACAAAGGTGTAGCTAACATGGATCGTGTACCGTGTGTCTCTCCCTGTCTCTCTCTCTCCGCCTCTGTCTCTCTCTCTCTCTCTCTGTCTCTCTCTCTCCGCCTCTCTCTCTCTCCGCCTCAGTCTCTCTCTCTCTCCCGCCTCTCTCTCTCTCCGCCTCAGTCTCTCTCTCTCTCTCCGTCTCTCCCTCTCTATATCTGTGCTGCCCGCACCCTGTTTCTCTGCACCGTGGCTTCATGCCAGTTACCTACCTGTTGGTGTGTGTGCCCTCTGTACTGTACTCTGTCCTGTCCCCACGGACTCTGTATGTGTCTGCCTGCGTGGGCACGCGTGGTATGCACTCTGCGATCACGCTGACTCAAGTCTCTCTCTCTCTCTCGTCCTCTGCTCACTCAGTACGTGACTCTCCTCAGATACACACTTACGTCAGGGCTCTGACTCACACTGCAGTGAAAGCCTTAAAGGTACAGATCCCGCCTGCCCCACTGACAATGCGACAGAGCACCACTTAAAGGGACAGTCCCAACCCCTCAGCACTCAGTCCGAAAGAGGCGCTGGTCAGAGGCGGATTGGCCGTGCTAAATTGCCCCTTAGTGTCCAAAGATGTGTAGGTTAGGGTGGATTGGCCGTGCTAAATTGTCCCTTAGTGTCCAAAGATGTGTAGGTTAGGGTGGATTGGCCGTGCTAAATTGTCCCTTAGTGTCCAAAGATGTGTAGGTTAGGGTGGATTGGCCATGCTAAATTGTCCCTTAGTGTCCAAAGATGTGCTGGTTAGGTGGATTGGCCATGCTAAATTGTCCCTTAGTGTCCAAAGATGTGTAGGTTGGGTGGATTGGCCATGCTAAATTGCCCCTTAGTGTCCAAAGATGTGTAGGTTAGGTGGATTGGCCATGCTAAATTGTCCCTTAGTGTCCAAAGATGTGTAGGTTAGGGGGATTGGCCATGCTAAATTGCCCCTTAGTGTCCAAAGATGTGTAGGTTAGGGTGGATTGGCTATGCTAAATTGCTCCTTAGTGTCCAAAGATGAGTAGGTTGGGTGGATTGGCCATGCTAAATTGCCCCTTAGTGTCCAAAGATGTGCAGGTTAGGGTGGATTGGCTATGCTAAATTGCCCCTTAGTGTCCAAAGATGTGTAGGTTAGGGTGGATTGGCCATGCTAAATTGCCCCTTAGTGTCCAAAGATGTGTAGGTTAGGTGGATTGGCCATGCTAAATTGTCCCTTAGTGTCCAAAGATGTGTAGGTTAGGGTGGATTGGCCGTGCTAAATTGTCCCTTAGTGTCCAAAGATGTGTAGGTTAGGTGGATTGGCCATGCTAAATTGTCCCTTAGTGTCCAAAGATGTGTAGGTTAGGTGGATTGGCCATGCTAAATTGTCCCTTAGTGTCCAAAGATGTGGAGGTTAGGTGGATTGGAAATGCTAAATTGTCCCTTAGTGTCCAAAGATGTGCAGGTTAGGGTGGATTGGCTATGCTAAATTGCCCCTTAGTGTCCAAAGATGTGCAGGTTAGGGGGATTGGCCATGCTAAATTGTCCCTTAGTGTCCAAAGATGTGTAGGTTAGGTGGATTGGCCATGGTAAATTGCCCATTAGTGTCCAAAGATGTGCAGGTTGGGTGGATTGGCCATGCTAAATTCTCCCTCAGTGTCCAAAGATGTGCTGGTTAGGTGGATTGGCCATGCTAAATTGCCCCTTAGTGTCCAAAGATGTGCAGGTTAGGTGGATTGGCCATGCTAAATTGCCCCTTAGTGTCCAAAGATGTGCAGGTTAGGGGGATTGGCCATGGTAAATTGTCCCTTAGTGTCCAAAGATGTGCAGGTTAGGTGGATTGGCCATGCTAAATTGTCCCTTAGTGTCCAAAGATGTGTAGGTTGGGTGGATTGGCCGGCTAAATTGTCCCTTAGTGTCCAAAGATGTGCAGGTTGGGTGGATTGGCCATGCTAAATTGCCCCTTAGTGTCCAAAGATGTGCAGGTTAGGGTGGATTGGCCATGCTAAATTGTCCCTTAGTGTCCAAAGATGTGTCGGTTAGGGTGGATTGGCCATGCTAAATTGCCCCTTAGTGTCCAAAGATGTGTAGGTTAGGGTGGATTGGCCATGCTAAATTGCCCCTTAGTGTCCAAAGATGTGCAGGTTAGGGTGGATTGGCCATGCTAAATTGCCCCTTAGTGTCCAAAGATGTGTAGGTTAGGGGGATTGGCCATGCTAAATTGCCCCTTAGTGTCCAAAGATGTGTAGGTTAGGGGGATTGGCCATGCTAAATTGCCCCTTAGTGTCCAAAGATGTGTAGGTTAGGGGGATTGGCCATGCTAAATTGCCCCTCAATGTAACCCGAATAGGAGTGTGTGGCGACGAGGGGATTTTCACAGTAACTTCATTGCGGTGTTAGTGTCAGCCTACTTGTGACAATAATAAATAAACTAAAAATTTTTTTTTAATGCCCGCACTCCCCCAGGGGGGTACGGGGTCCCTCCACACGGGCATTGACTCCCCTCTCGGGGGGTAGGGGACCCCCCCCACGGGCATTGACTCCCCTCCCGGGGGGTAGGGGACCCCCCCCACGGGCATTGACTCCCCTCCCGGGGGTTAGGGGACCCCCCCAGGGGCACCGACTCTCCCCAGGGTGGTATGGAATCCCCACCATGGGTGCCAACTCTCCCCCGGGGGGGGTTCGAGTGCCTTCCCACGGGCACTGACTCTCCCCAGGGGGGTACGGGACCCCCCCCCCCCACAGGCACCCTGACTGTCCCCAGGGGGGTACGGGTCACCCCTCCCCCAGGGGCACCGACTCTCCCCGGGGGGGTACGGGTCACCCCTCCCAGGGGCACCGACTCTCCCCAGGGGGGTACGGGTCACCCCTCCCAGGGGCACCGACTCTCCCCAGGGGGGTACGGGACCCCTCCCCACCACACGGGCACCGACTCTCCCCAGTCTCACTGGACAATGTTCAGGATCAGGAACCTGGGTTGGTGTTTCTCCCTCCCCCAGTTGCTCTCAGTTCCCCCGCCACTCCCCACCCTCTCTCCCCACCCCCCCCCCCCACAACCCCACCTGTGACATTCAGTCTCAGAGTTGCTCAGAATACTCTGTCCTTCAGCTGGGCTGTCTGAGGCTCAGCTGAACTGGGAGGAATGCAGCTTCTCGGAGGGGGGATAATGATCACGGCGGAGTCGAGTTACAGCGACAAGCGGCTCCAGCAAATGTCAAGGAGACACGCAACACCAACTGGCCTGGGTCCAGTCTGGGCGGGGGAGGGAGGGGGAGAGAGGGAGGGGGAGAGAGGGAGGGAGAGAGAGGGAGGGAGAGAGAGAGACAGAGAGAGAGAGACAGAGAGGGAAACAGAGGGAGGGAGGGAGAGAGAGAGAGAGAGGGAGGGAGAGAGGGAGAGAGACAGAGGGAGAGAGGGAGACAGAGGGAGAGAGGGAGGGAGGGAGGAAGAGACAGAGAGAGAGAAACGGAGGGAGATGGAGGGAGAGAGAGAGGGAGGGAGAGACGGAGAGAGAGACGGAGGGAGGGAGAGAGAGAGGGAGGGAGAGACAGAGAGAGAGAGAGACGGAGGGAGAGAGAGACGGAGAGAGAGACAGAGGAGGGAGGGAGAGAGAGGCAGAGAGAGAGAGTGACAGAGGGAGGGAGAGAGAGGGAGAGAGACAGAGAGAGAGAGAGAGACAGAGAGAGACAGAGAGGGAGACAGAGGGAGAGAGGGAGGGAGGGAGACGGAGGAGAGAGAGATAGAGGGAGAGAGAGGGAGAGAGAGACGGAGGGAGAGAGAGACGGAGGGAGAGAGAGACAGAGGGAGAGAGAGAGACAGAGGGAGAGTGACAGAGGGAGGGAGGGAGAGAGACAGAGGGAGAGAGAGACAGAGGGAGAGAGAGACAGAGGGGAGAGAGAGGCAGAGGGAGAGAGACAGAGAGAGGGAGGGAGAGAGAGACAGAGAGAGAGAGACAGAGGGAGAGAGAGACAGAGGGGGAGAGAGAGACAGAGAGAGAGAGGGAGAGAGACGGAGGGAGGGAGAGAGACGGAGGGAGGGGGAGAGACGGAGGGACAGAGGGGGAGAGGGACAGAGAGAGACAGAGAGGGACAGACACACACTCCATTCGCCCCCCTCTCACCCACACCCACTCTGTTGTCCCTGTGGTCCCTGGTGAGTGTTGGTACAATCGTGCAGTGGGAAGCACAGCCAGGGACCCGGGTTCGATTCCCGGCTCGGGTCACTGTCTGTGCGGAGTCTGCACATTCTCCTCGTGTCTGCGTGGGTTTCCTCCGGGTGCTCCGGTTTCCTCCCGCAGTCCGAAAGATGTGTTGGTTAGGTGGATTGGCCATGCTAAATTGTCCCTTAGTGTCCAAAGATGTGCAGGTTAGGGTGGATTGGCCATGCTAAATTGTCCCTTAGTGTCCAAAGATGTGTAGGTTAGGTGGATTGGCCATGCTAAATTGTCCCTTAGTGTCCAAAGATGTGCAGGTTAGGGTGGATTGGCCATGCTAAATTGTCCCTTAGTGTCCAAAGATGTGTAGGTTAGGGTGGATTGGCCATGCTAAATTGTCCCTTAGTGTCCAAAGATGTGTAGGTTAGGGGGATTGGCCATGCTAAATTGCCCCTTAGTGTCCAAAGATGTGCAGGTTAGGTGGATTGGCCATGCTAAATTGTCCCTTAGTGTCCAAAGATGTGTAGGTTAGGGGGATTGGCCATGCTAAATTGCCCCTTAGTGTCCAAAGATGTGCAGGTTAGGTGGATTGGCCATGCTAAATTGCCCCTTAGTGTCCAAAGATGTGTAGGTTAGGGTGGATTGGCCGTGCTAAATTGTCCCTTAGTGTCCAAAGATGTGTAGGTTAGGGGGATTGGCCGTGCTAAATTGTCCCTTAGTGTCCAAAGATGTGTAGGTTAGGGGGATTGGCCATGCTAAATTGCCCCTTAGTGTCCAAAGATGTGTAGGTTAGGGGGATTGGCCATGCTAAATTGCCCCTTAGTGTCCAAAGATGTGTAGGTTAGGGGGATTGGCCGTGCTTAATTGTCCCTTAGTGTCCAAAGATGTGTAGGTTGGGTGGATTGGCCATGCTAAATTGTCCCTTAGTGTCAGGGGGACCAGCTAGGGTAACCGTATGGGATGATGGGGATAGGGCCTGGGTGGGATTGTGGTTGGTGCAGACTCGATGGGCCGAATGGCCTCCTTCTGCACTGTAGAGATTCTCTGACCCTTGTGGGTCTGCCTGTTTTTCCTGGGTCAGAGCAGGAAGGGTTAACGCTCCGTGTGGGAGGCTGGGTTTCCCCCTCCCGGAGAGAGAGAGAGACAGAAGGACGCACTCATCGACAGCACCCGGATGGAGGTGTCTGACATTCCACAGCCTGCCTGACCTTCACCAGTGACCTTGTCCCAGTCTGCCGGAGAGAGAGAGACAGAGAGACAGAGAGAGGGACAGAGAGGGAGGGAGAGAGAGAGAGACAGAGAGAGAGACAGAGAGACAGAGAGAGAGAGACACACACAGAGAGTGAGAGACAGAGAGAGAGAGAGTGCAGGGGGCAGAGTACAAAATAACAGCATCATGACTCAGGAGGTATTCAGAACAGAGAGGGACAGAGAGAGGGACAGAGAGAGAGACAGAGAGAGAGACAGAGAGAGAGACAGAGAGAGAGACAGAGACAGAGAGAGAGAGGGGGAGAGAGAGAGACAGAGAGAGACAGGGAGACAGAGAGACAGAGAGAGGGACAGAGAGAGAGAGACAGACAGGGAGGGAGAGAGAGAGAGACAGAGAGAGAGACAGAGAGACAGAGAGAGAGAGACACACACAGAGAGTGAGAGACAGAGAGAGAGAGACAGGGAGAGAGGGAGACAGAGAGACAGAGAGAGAGAGAGAGGGACCGAGAGAGACAGAGAGAGAGAGAGACAGAGAGAGAGATAGAAACCCTACAGTACAGAAAGAGGCCATTCGGCCCATCGAGTCTGCACCGACCACAATCCCACCCAGGCCCTACCCCCACATATCCACCCACTCATCCCTCTAACCTACACATCTCAGGACTCTAAGGGGCAATTTTTAACCTGGCCAATCCACCTAACCCGCACATCTTTGGACTGTGGGAGGAAACCGGAGCACCCGGAGGAAACCCACGCAGACACGAGGAGAATGTGCAAACTCCACACAGACAGTGACCCGAGCCGGGAATCGAACCCGGGTCCCTGGGCGCTGTGAGGCAGCAGTGCTAACCCACTGTGCCATGGTGCAGCCCAATCCCAATCCGGGAACTCCCTCCCTAACAGCGCTGTGGGTGTACCTACCCCACACGGGGACTGACTGATGTCCAATCCGGGGACTCCCTCCCTAACAGCGCTGTGGGTGTACCTACCCCACACGGGGACCACAGTGGTTCAAGATGGTGGCTCACCCACCCCCTTCTCGAGGGGGCAATTAAGGATGGGTAATTAATTCTGGCTATGGCATTTGCCCATTGGATGGCAACTTCCGCCAGTCAGGAAGTGGGGGGGGAGTCACGATCGAGAGAGTGAGGGGAGAGTGCAGTGGCAGGAGGGTGGGGAGAGAAGAGGGATACAGACTGGGGGTGATCGGGAGAGAGATAGAGAGCGAGGCGGGGAGAGTGGGATGGGTTCGCTGTTAAGGAGACATCGTAGCCACAAGATGTTGAATATCCCGCTCCAGCGCTAACTGATTTGATCCCCGTATTCTGTTATCCCCTCAATCGCTCAATCTCAGTTGTGAACAGTCGAAGGAGGCCATTTGGACCCCACCCGAGACCGCTTTGCCCCTCAATCCAGCCCATGGCCCATCCTGCCCCTCAGTCGAGCCTGTGGCTAATCTTCTCCCTCCTCCCCCCCCGCCCCCACCACCACACTCTCCCCGTCTCCCCTCGATTCCCCTACCTCTTCCCCCGCACTCTCCCCGTATCCCCTCGATTCCTCCTCCCCGCACTCTCCCCGAATCCCCTCGATTCCCCCTCCCTCCCCCCGCACTCTCCCGTATCCCCTCGATTCCCCCTCCCTCCCCCGCACTCTCCCCGTATTCCCTCGATTCCCCCTCCCTCCCCCGCACTCTCCTCGTGTCCCCTCGATTTCCCCTCCCTCCCCCGCACTCTCCCCGTATCCCCTCGATTCCCCCTCCCTCCCCCGCACTCTCCTCATGTCCCCTCGATTCCCCCTCCCTCCCCCGCACTCTCCCCATATCCCCTTGATTCCCCCTCCCCGCACTCTCCCGAATCCCCTCGATTCCCTCTCCCTCCCCCCGCACTCTCCCCGTATCCTCTCCATTCCCCCTCCCTCCCCCCCCCGCACTCTTCCCGTATCCCCTCGATTCCCCCTCCCTACCCCCCCGCACTCTCCCCGTATCCCCTCCATTCCCCCTCCCTCCCCCGCACTCTCCCCTCGATTCCCTCTCCCTCCTCCCCCCGCACTCTCCCCGTATCTCCTCGATTCCCCCTCCCTCCTCCCACACTCTCCCCGTATCCCCTCGATTCCCCCTCCCTCCCCCCGCACTCTCCCCGCATCTCCTCTATTCCCCCTCCCTCTCCCCTGCACTCTCCCCTCAATTCCCTCTCCCTCCTCTCCCCCCGCACTCTCCCCGCATCTCCTCGATTCCCCCTCCCTCCCCCCGCACTCTCCCCGCATCTCCTCGATTCCCCCTCCCTCTCCCTTGCACTCTCCCCTCAATTCCCTCTCCCTCCTCTCCCCCTGCACTCTCCCCGCATCTCCTCGATTCCCCCTCCCTCCCCCCCGCACTCTCCCCGTATCCCCTCGATTCCACCTCCCTCCCCCAGCATTCCCCCCCCTGTATCCCCTCCCCCCGCACTCTCCCCGTATCCCCTCCCCCCCGCACTCTCCCCGTATCCCCTTGATTCCCCCTCCCTCTTCCCCCACACTCGCCCCGTCTCCCCTCGATTCCCCCTCCCTTCCCCCCGCACTCTCCCCGTATCTCCTCAATTCTCCCTCCCTCCCTCCCCCGCACTCTCCCCGTATCCCCTCCATTCCCTCTCCCCCCTCAGTGTCCGACAATCTCTCGATCTCCGTCTGGAATCTACTCAGCGACTGAGCGCCCACAGCTCTCGTGGGGGGTGGGGAGAGAATTCCAAAGATTCACAACCCTCCGAGCGAAGACATTTCACCTCATCTCAGTCCCAAATGATCGACCCCTTATCCTGAGACTGTGACCCTGCTCGCTACGCCCTAACCCCCGTGTCCCAGATTGTCCAGCCCCGGGGAGGAACGAGGGAGGCGGGGGGGGGGAAAATAGCCTCTCAGCATCGACCCTGTCCCACTGGCCTCCGAGGTTGGATCGAGGCCTTCCTGCCACCCCCCCCTCAGCCCCGTCCTGTTAAGCGAGGGGTTCATGTTCGGTGGAGCGGGGGTGGGATATTACCTACCGGGAGCGGACGGCCGTGTGGATCGAGGGTCCGGTGCGATGCACGGTGTGATGGATGCTCCAAGCGAGTGGGTAGACCGGAGGATCCGGCTGCCTTATAAAGGCCCTAGTTCTATTCTTAGCGTCCACCGCCAGGCAGGCTGGCCTCTGACCTTTCCAAAAATACCGTCTTGGATTTCAGCTCTAACCTTCTCCGATCCCGCAACCCAACACCCTGGGCCTTAAAGAGAGGGCCTGGGAATCCCGCCAGGAGAGAGGGAAAAGGTTACAACACCAACAGCAGGTCATTCAACCCTCCCCATCCCCTCTCCAGCCTGTTACACAGGGACAGGAGGAGGCCCATTCAGCCCCTCTATCTCCAGCCTGTTACACAGGGACAGGAGGAGGCCCATTCGGCCCCTCTCTCTCTCTCCAGCCTGTTACACAAGGCCATTCAGCCCCTCTCTCTCTCTCCAGCCTGTTACACAGGAGGAGGCCATTCAGCCCCTCTCTCTCTCTCCAGCCTGTTACACAGGAGGAGGCCCATTCAGCCCCTCTCTCTCTCTCCAGCTTGTTACACAGGAGGAGGCCATTCAGCCCCTCTCTGTCTCTCCAGCCTGTTACACAGGAGGAGGCCCATTCAGCCCCTTTCTCTCCAGCCTGTTACACAGGAACAGGAGGAGGCCCATTCAGCCCCTCTCTCTCTCTCCAGCCTGTTACACAGGAGGAGGCCATTCTGCCCCTCTCTCTCTCCAGCCTGTTACACAGGAGGAGGCCATTCAGCCCCTCTCTCTCTCTCCAGCCTGTTACACAGGAACAGGAGGAGGCCCATTCAGCCGCTCTCTCTCTCTCCAGCCTGTTACACAGGAGGAGGCCATTCAGCCCCTCTCTCTCTCTCCAGCCTGTTACACAGGAGGAGGCCATTCAGCCCCTCTCTCTCTCCAGCCTGTTACACAGGAGGAGGCCATTCAGCCCCTCTCTCTCTCTCCAGCCTGTTACACAGGAGGAGGCCATTCAGCCCCTCTCTCTCTCCAGCCTGTTACACAGGAACAGGAGGAGGCCATTCAGCCCCTCTCTCTCCAGCCTGTTACACAGGAACAGGAGGAGGGCCATTCAGCCCCTCTCTCTCCAGCCTGTTACACAGGAACAGGAGGAGGCCCATTCAGCCCCTCTCTCTCTCCAGCCTGTTACACAGGAACAGGAGGAGGCCATTCAGCCCATCTCCAGCCTGTTACACAGGAACAGGAGGAGGCCATTCAGCCCCTCTCTCTCTCCAGCCTGTTACACAGAGACAGGAGGAGGCCCATTCAGCCCCTCTCTCTCTCCAGCCTGTTACACAGGAGGAGGCCCATTCAGCCCCTCTCTCTCTCTCCAGCCTGTTACACAGGAACAGGAGGAGGCCATTCAGCCCCTCTCTCTCTCTCCAGCCTGTTACACAGGAGGAGGCCATTCAGCCCCTCTCTCTCTCTCTCCAGCCTGTTACACAGGAGGAGGCCATTCAGCCCCTCTCTCTCCAGCCTGTTACACAGGAACAGGAGGAGGCCATTCAGCCCCTCTCTCTCCAGCCTGTTACACAGGAACAGGAGGAGGCCCATTCAGCCCCTCTCTCTCCAGCCTGTTACACAGGAGGAGGCCATTCGGCCCCTCTCTCTCCAGCCTGTTACACAGGAACAGGAGGAGGCCCATTCAGCCCCTCTCTCTCCAGCCTGTTACACAGGAACAGGAGGAGGCCATTCAGCCCCTCTCGATGTTGTTACTCACTGGATAACAGAAATCTCACCGATTTATAAAATTAACAATTGATCGATTTGCCGTGTGTGTGTGAGAAAGAGAGAATTCCAATCTCCTTCTGGTCTCCTAAAGTTAAAAGTTTATTTATTAGTGTCACAAGTCAGGCTGACATTAACACTGCAATGAAGTTACTGTGAAATTCCCCTAGTCGCCCACACTCCGGCGCCTGTTCGGGTAACACTGAGGGAGAATTTAGCACGGCCCAATCCACCTAACCTACACATCTTTCAGACTGCGGGAGGAAACCAGAGCACCCGGAGGGAACCCACGCAGACACGGGGAGAACGCGCAGACTCCACACAGACAGTGACCCGAGCCGGGAATCGAACCCGGGTCCCTGGAGCATTAGTGCTAACCACCGTGCCACCCATAATTTCACTGCTCAAGACTCTGTCTCTCTCAGGCAGTGTTTCCCTCCCCTCCTAGACTCCTCCGACCCAGAATAAACAGTATCTCGCTCTCTCTCTCCAGCCTATTATTAGAACATTCTGAAATCTTCCATCGGACCTCCCGCCTCCCTCTTAACCTTATACACCTCTGACGGTGTGGCCAGACTCCCACTCCAACTCCATTTCCAAGTTTGCTGACGACACCACCGTAGTGGGTAGGATCTCGAACAATGACGAGACGGAGAACAGGAATGAGATAGAGAATCTGGTGAACTGGTAACAATAATCTCTCCCTCAATGTCAACAAGACGACGGAGATTGTCATCGACTTTGTAGAATCCCTCCAGTGCAGAAGGAGACCATTCGGCCCATCGAGTCTGCACCGACCACAATCCCACCCAGGCCCGACCCCCATATCCCTACATATTTACCCCACTAATCCCCCTAACCTACGCATCCCGGGACACTAAGGGGTAATTTAGCACGGCCAATGCACCCTAACCCGCACATTTTTGGACTGCGGGAGGAAACCGGAGCACCCGGAGGAAACCCACGCAGACACGGGGAAGAACGTGCAGACTCCGCACAGACAGTGACCCGAGCCGGGAATCGAACCCTGCTCCCTGGCGCTGTGAGGCAGTAGCGCCAACCGCTGTGCCACCGTGCCGCCCATCGGGAAGCGTAAAGGGGAACATGCCCCTGTCGACGTCAACGGGGACGATGTAGAAAGGGTCGAGAGCTTCATGTTTTTAGGTGTCCAGATCACCAACAACCTGTCCTGGTCCCCCCCAAGCCGACACTATAGTTAAGAAAGCCCCACAAACGGCTCCACTTAGTGCGAGGTAGGTCCATTCAAAAGTCTGATTGCCTCTTAGTGTCCAAAGATCTGTAGGTTAGGTGGATTGGCCATGCTAAATTGTCCCTTAGTGTCCAAAGATGTGTAGGTTAGGGTGGATTGGCCATGCTAAATTGTCCCTTAGTGTCCAAAGATGTGCAGGTTAGGTGGATTGGCCATGCTAAATTGTCCCTTAGTGTCCAAAGATGTGTAGGTTAGGTGGATTGGCCATGCTAAATTGCCCCTTAGTGTCCAAAGATGTGCAGGTTAGGTGGATTGGCCATGCTAAATTCTCCCTTAGTGTCCAAAGATGTGCGGGTTAGGTGGATTGGCCGTGCTGAATTGCCCCTTAGTGTCCAAAGATGTGTAGGTTAGGTGGATTGGCCGTCCTGAATTGCCCCTTAGTGTCCAAAGATGTGTAGGTTAGGTGGATTGGCCATGCTAAATTATCCCTTCGTGTCCAAAGATGTGCAGGTTAGGTGGATTGGCCATGCTAAATTGTCCCTTAGTGTCCAAAGATGTGTAGGTTAGGTGGATTGGCCATGCTAAATTGTCCCTTAGTGTCCAAAGATGTGTAGGTTAGGTGGATTGGCCATGCTAAATTGCCCCTTAGTGTCCAAAGATCTGTAGGTTAGGTGGATTGGCCATGCTAAATTGTCCCTTAGTGTCCAAAGATGTGCAGGTTAGGTGGATTGGCCATGCTAAATTGTCCCTTAGTGTCCAAAGATGTGCAGGTTAGGGGGATTGGCCATGCTAAATTGTCCCTTAGTGTCCAAAGATGTGTAGGTTAGGTGGATTGGCCATGCTAAATTGTCCCTTAGTGTCCAAAGATGTGTAGGTTAGGTGGATTGGCCATGCTAAATTGTCCCTTAGTGTCCAAAGATCTGTAGGTTAGGTGGATTGGCCATGCTAAATTGCCCCTTAGTGTCCAAAGATGTGCAGGTTAGGTGGATTGGCCATGCTAAATTGTCCCTTAGTGTCCAAAGATGTGCAGGTTAGGTGGATTGGCCATGCTAAATTGTCCCTTAGTGTCCAAAGATGTGCAGGTTAGGGGGATTGGCCATGCTAAATTGTCCCTTAGTGTCCAAAGATGTGTAGGTTAGGTGGATTGGCCATGCTAAATTGTCCCTTAGTGTCCAAAGATGTGTAGGTTAGGTGGATTGGCCATGCTAAATTGTCCCTTAGTGTCCAAAGATCTGTAGGTTAGGTGGATTGGCCATGCTAAATTGCCCCTTAGTGTCCAAAGATGTGCAGGTTAGGTGGATTGGCCATGCTAAATTGTCCCTTAGTGTCCAAAGATGTGCAGGTTAGGGGGATTGGCCATGCTAAATTGTCCCTTAGTGTCCAAAGATGTGTAGGTTAGGTGGATTGGCCATGCTAAATTGCCCCTTAGTGTCCAAAGATCTGTAGGTTAGGTGGATTGGCCATGCTAAATTGTCCCTTAGTGTCCAAAGATGTGCAGGTTAGGTGGATTGGCCATGCTAAATTGTCCCTTAGTGTCCAAAGATGTGCAGGTTAGGGGGATTGGCCATGCTAAATTGTCCCTTAGTGTCCAAAGATGTGTAGGTTAGGTGGATTGGCCATGCTAAATTGTCCCTTAGTGTCCAAAGATGTGTAGGTTAGGTGGATTGGCCATGCTAAATTGTCCCTTAGTGTCCAAAGATCTGTAGGTTAGGTGGATTGGCCATGCTAAATTGCCCCTTAGTGTCCAAAGATGTGCAGGTTAGGTGTATTGGCCATGCTAAATTGTCCCTTAGTGTCCAAAGATGTGTAGGTTAGGTGGATTGGCCATGCTAAATTGTCCCTTAGTGTCCAAAGATGTGCAGGTTGGGTGGATTGGCCATGCTAAATTGCCCCTTAGTGTCCAAAGATGTGCAGGTTGGGTGGATTGGCCATGCTAAATTGCCCCTTAGTGTCCAAAGATGTGCAGGTTGGGTGGATTGGCCATGCTAAATTGCCCCTTAGTGTCCAAAGATGTGCAGGTTGGGTGGATTGGCCATGCTAAATTCTCCCTTTGTGTCCAAAGATGTGTGGCTTAGGTGGATTGGCTATGCTAAATTGACCCTTAGTGTCCAAAGATGTTTTGGTTGGGGGGATTGGCCATGGTAAATTGTCCCTTAGTGTCCAAAGATGTGCAGGTTAGGGGGATTGGCCATGCTAAATTGTCCCTTAGTGTCCAAAGATGTGCAGGTTGGGTGGATTGGCCATGCTAAATTGTCCCTTAGTGTCCAAAGATGTGCAGGTTAGGTGGATTGGCCATGCTAAATTGCCCCTTAGTGTCCAAAGATGTGTAGGTTAGGTGGATTGGCCATGCTATAGGTAGGCCTAGAAGGTAGGGATATGTTCGGCACAACTTGTGGGGCCGAAGGGCCTGTTTTGTGCTGTATGTTTCTATAACATTCAGGGGCTTTGGGCCAAGTGTTGGCAAGTGGGATGAGATAGGAGTTCAGGTATTTCTAATGTGTCGGTGCAGACTTGATAGGTCGAAGGACCTCCTCTGCAATGGACGATTCCGTAACCAAATGGCCGCTTTCCGGTCATAGAATCATCGAGGTTTACAGCATGGAAACAGGCCCTTCGGCCCAACTTGTCCATGCTGCCCCCTTTTTTTTGTAACCCCTAAGCTAGTCCCAATTGCCCGCGTTTGGCCCATATCCCTCTCTACCCATCGTACCCATGTAAGTCTTTTTACACAGAGGGTGGTGGGTGCCTGGAACTCGCTGCCGGAGGAGGTAGTGGAAGCGGATACGGTCGTGAGTTTTAAGGAGCGTCTTGACAAATCCATGAACAGGATGGGAATAGAGGGATACGGTCCCCGGAAGGGTCGGGGGTTTTAGTTCAGTCGGGGGCAGCACGGTCGGTGCAGGAGGGGCCGAAGGGCCTGTTCCTGTGCTGTAATTTTCTTTGTACAAGATAATGATTGGAATGCGAGTCTTTACAGGGTAATCAAGTCTTAAAGGTACAGACAATGCGAGTGGAGAGAGGGTTAAGCACAGGTTAGAGAGATGTGTGTTGTCTCCAGACAGGACAGTTAATGAGATTTTGCAAGCCCAGGCAAGTCGTGGGGGTTACAGATAGTGTGACATGAACCCAAGATCCCGGTTTAGGCCATCCTCATGTGTGCGGAACTTGGCTATCAGTTTCTGCTCAACGACTCTGCGCTGTCCTGTGTTGACACAGACCGTCCGAAAGACGTGCTGGTTAGAGTGCATTGATCCGAACAGACGCTGCAATGTGGCGACCAGGGGAATTTCACAGTGACTTCATTGCAGTGTTAATGTAAGCCTTGCTTGTGACTAATAAATAAACTTCACTTCGCTTCACTTTTTCCCCGACGGAAGAAGGTGGAAGAGAGAATGTCTGGGGGTGCGTTGGGGGGGTCCTTAATTATGCCGGCTGCTTTTCCCCCCCGAGGGAAGTGTAGACAGAGTCAATGGATGGGAGGCTGGTGATGGGATTGGGCTACATTCACGACCCCCTTTTGTAGTTCCTTGCGGTCTTGGGCAGAGCAGGAGCCCCAGACCAAGCAGTGATTCACCCAGAAAGAATGCTTTCTATGATGCATCTGTCAAAGTTCGCCCCTAAAGTAAGAGAGATCACCCCTCAGCCTCCTACGTTCCAGGGGGAAAAAAAAGTCCCAGTCTATCCAGCCTCTCCTTGTAACTCAAACCCCTCAAGTCCCGGTAGCATCTCAGTTATATATGGAACGGTTCTGTGAGGGTGACTGCTGGGACGATCTGGGAAACTACCCCGCGCTCTCTCCCCAATTCGATACATCCTTCCTGGAGGTGAGGGGATCCCGCTAACTTCTCCTGGTGACTCCCGGCTGGGTCTAAAACAGGACTCTGCGCGTCAGAGGGACTGCTCCCCCCCCACGCCCCCGCCCTCCAGGTTGTGAGGCAGGCGTTCCGTAATCCTTTCCGACGATTATTTGTGTATGTACCTGTTTGAAGCATTTTAATCATCTTAAATGCTTAAATATAGATCTCTCCTTAATCCTCCAACTGGCCTCTCCTCTACAACGTGGTCCTCCTTGTGTAACCGGTTTTAGACCCAGGGTCACCCTCATAGAAACTAGAGGCCATTCGGCACAGCTAGTCTGCTCCACCAGCCATTTTGATCATCAAATTCAATATCATGATTTTCTCCTCCCCCCTTTCCACCCATATATAGGGTGGCACTGTGGCACAGCGGGTTAGCACTGCTGCCTCACAGCGCCAGGGACCCGGGTTCGAATCCCGGCTCGGGTCACTGTCTGTGCGGAGTCTGCGCATTCTCCCCGTGTCTGCGTGGGTTTCCTCCGGGAGCTCCGGTTTCCCCCTACACTCCAAACATGTGCAGGTTAGGTGGATTGGCCATGCTAAATTGTCCCTTAGTGTCCAAAGATGTGCAGGTTAGGTGGATTGGCCGTGCTAAATTGTCCCTTAGTGTCCAAAGATGTGTAGGTTAGGTGGATTGGCCATGCTAAATTGTCCCTTAGTGTCCAAAGATGTGTAGGTTAGGTGGATTGGCCATGCTAAATTGTCCCTTAGTGTCCAAAGATGTGTAGGTTAGGTGGATTGGCCATGCTAAATTGTCCCTTAGTGTCCAAAGATGTGTAGGTTAGGTGGATTGGCTATGCTAAATTGTCCCTTAGTGTCCAAAGATGTGCAGGTTAGATGGATTGGCCGTGCTAAATTGCCCCTTACTGTCCAAAGATGTGCAGGTTAGATGGATTGGCCATGCTAAATTTTCGCTTAGTGTCCAAAGATGTGCGGGTTAGGGGGATTGGCTATGCTAAATTGCCCCGTAGTGTCCAAAGATGTGTAGGTTAGGGGGATTGGCTATGCTAAATTGTCCCTTAGTGTCCAAAGATGTGTAGGTTAGGGGGATTGGCCATGCTAAATTGCCCCTTAGTGTCCAAAGATGTGTAGGTTAGGTGGATTGGCTATGCTAAATTCTCCCTTTGTGTCGAAAGATGTGCAGGTTAGGTGGATTGGCCATGCTAAATTGTCCCTTAGTGTCCAAAGATGGGCAGGTTAGATGGATTGGCCATGCTAAATTGTCCCTTAGTGTCCAAAGATGGGT
>NW_027594120.1:5000-21739 GCF_964213995.1 Mustelus asterias | reverse complement strand
GGGAGATGGGGAGTGAGGGGGGAGGGGAGTGACGGGAAGAAGGTGGGAGGTGAGGGGGGAGGGAGGTGGGGAGGGACAGGGGGGAGAGGGAGGGATTGAGAGAGTGAGTAAGGGGGGAGGGAGGGAGTAAGGGAGGAGGAGTGAGGGGGGAGGGAGGGAGTGAGGGAGGGAGGGAGTGAGGGGGGAGAGAGGGAGAGGGGGAGATAGGAGGGAGTGTAGGGGCTGGAGAAGGTCACTGAGATGGGGAGGGAGTGTAGGGGCTGGAGGAGGGTACAGAGATAGGGAGGGATGTAGGGCTGGAGGAGGTTACAGAGATAGGGAGGGGTGTAGGGGCTGGAGGAGGTTACAGAGATAGGGAGGGATGTAGGGGCTGGAGGAGGTTACAGAGATAGTGAGGGGTGTAGGGGCTGGAGAAGGTTACAGAGATAGGGAGGAGTATAGGAGCTGGAGGAAGTTACAGAGATAGTGAGGGGTGTCGGGGCTGGAGGAGGTTACAGAGATAGTGAGGGATGTAGGGGCTGGAGGAGGTTACAGAGATAGTGAGGGGTGTAGGGGCTGGAGAAGGTTACAGAGATAGTGAGGGGTGTCGGGGGCTGGAGGAGGTTACAGAGATAGGGAGGGGTATAGGGGCTGGAGGAGGTTACAGAGATAGTGAGGGGTGTAGGGGCTAGTGGAGGTTACAGAGATAGGGAGGGGGTGTTAGGGGCTGGAGGAGGTTACAGAGATAGGGAGGAGTGTAGGGGAGGGAGGAGGTTACAGAGATAGGGAGGGGGTGTAGGGGCTGGAGGAGGTTACAGAGATAGGGAGGGTTGTAGGGTCTGGAGGAGGTTACAGAGATAGGGAGGGGTGTCGGGGCTGGAGGAGGTAACAGATAGGGAGGGGTTATAGGGGCTGGAGGAGGTTACAGAGATAGGGAGGGGTGTAGGGGCTGGAGGAGGTTACAGAGATAGGGAGAGGTGTAGGGCTGGAGGGGGTTACAGAGATAGGGAGGGGTTATAGGGGCTGGAGGAGGTTACAGAGATAGGGAGGGGTGTAGGGGAGGGAGGAGGTTACAGAGATAGGGAGAGGTGTAGACGGCTGGAGAAGGTTACAGAGATAGGGAGGGAGTTTTGGGGGTTGGACGAGGTTCCAGAGATAGGGAGGGGTGTAGGGGCTGGAGGAGGTTACAGAGATAGGGAGGGGGTGTAGGGGCTGGAGGAGGTTACAGAGATAGGGAGGGGTGTAGGGGGCTGGAGGAGGTTACCGAGATGTGGACGGGTGTAGGGACTGGAGGAGGTTACAGAGATACGAAGGGGTGTAGGGTCTGGAGGAGGTAACAGAGATAGGGAGGGGTGTAGGGGCTGGAGGAGGTAACAGAGATAGGGAGGGGTGTAGGGGCTGGAGGAGGTTACAGAGATAGGGAAGGGTGTAGAGGCTGGAGGAGGTTACAGAGATAGGGAGGGGTGTAGGGGCTGGAGGAGGTAACAGAGATAGAGAGGGGTGTAGGGGCTGGGGGAGGTTACAGAGATAGAGAGGGGTGTAGGGGCTGGGGGAGGTTACAGAGATAGGGAGGGGGTGTAGGGGCTGGAGAAGGTCACTGAGATGGGGAGGGAGTGTAGGGGCTGGAGGAGGTTACAGAGATAGGGAGGGGGTGTAGGGGGCTGGAGGAGGTTACAGAGATAGTGAGGGGTGTAGGGGCTGGAGGAGGTTACAGAGATAGGGAGGGGCTGTAGGGGCTGGAGGAGGTGACAGAGATAGGGAGGGGTGTAGGGGCTGGAGGAGGTTACAGAGATAGGGAGGGGTGTAGGGTCTGGAGGAGGTTACAGAGATAGGGAGGGGTGTGGGGCTGGAGGGGGTTACAGAGATAGTGAGGGGTGTAGGGTCTGGAGGAGGTTACAGAGATAGGGAGGGGGTGTAGGGGCTGGAGGAGGTTACAGAGATAGGGAGGGGTGTAGGGGCTGGAGGAGGTTACAGAGATAGTGAGGGGTGTCGGGGGCTGGAGGAGGTTACAGAGATCGGGAGGGGGTGTTAGGGGCTGGAGGAGGTTACAGAGATAGGGAGGAGTGTAGGGGAGGGAGGAGGTTACAGAGATAGGGAGGGGCTGTAGGGGCTGGAGGAGGTAACAGAGATAGGGAGGGGGTGTAGGGGCTGGAGGAGGTTACAGAGATAGTGAGAGGTGTAGGGGCTGAAGGACTTTCCAGAGATAGGGAGGGGTGTACGGGCTGGAGGAGGTTACAGAGATAGGGAGGGGGTGTAGGGGCTGGAGGAGGTAACAGAGATAGGGAGGGGTGTAGGGGCTGGAGAAGGTTACAGAGATAGGGAGGGATGTAGGGGCTGGAGGAGGTTACAGAGATAGGGAGGGGGTGTAGGGGCTGGAGGAGGTAACAGAGATAGGGAGGGGGTGTAGGGGCTGGAGGAGGTTACAGAGATAGTGCGGGGTGTAGGGGCTGAAGGAGTTTCCAGAGATAAGGAGGGGGTGTAGGGGCAGGAGGAGATAACAGAGATAGGGAGGAGGTGTAGGGGAGGGAGGAGGTTACAGAGATAGGGAGAGGAGTAGGCGGCTGGAGGAGGTTACAGAGATAGGGAGGGGTGAAGGGGGCTGGAGGAGGTTACAGAGATAGGGAAGGGTGTAGGGGCTGGAGGAGATTACAGAGATACGGGGTGGTGTAGGGTCTGGAGGAGGTAACAGAGATAGGGAGGGGTGTAGGGGCTGGAAGAGGTAACAGAGATAGGGAGGGGTTGTAGGGTCTGGAAGAGGTAACAGAGATAGGGAGGGGTGTAGGGGCTGGAAGAGGTAACAGAGATTGGGAGGGGGTGTAAGGGTTCTGCATTCCTCTAATTCCTGCATTCCTCTAATTCCTGCATCTCGAGCATTCCTTGATTTGCAAACGATCTAACCTTCAGCTGTTTGTGTCCTGAATCTTGAAATCCAAAACCTCACTGTCTCTCTCTCTATCTCTCTCTCTCTCTCTGTGACTCTCTCTCTGTGTGCCTCTCTGTCTCTCTCACTCTCTCTGTCTCTCTCTCTCTCTGTCTCTGTGTGTCTTTCTCTGTCTCTGTCTCTCTCTCTGTATCTCAGTCTCTCTCTCTGTCTTTCTGTCTCTGTCTTTCTGTCTCTCTCTCTCTGTATCTCAGTCTCTCTCTCTGTCTTTCTGTCTCTGTCTTTCTGTCTCTCTCTCTCTGCATCTCAGTCTCTCTCTCTGTCTTTCTGTCTCTCTGTCTCTCTCCATCTCTGTGTGTGTGTGTCTCTGTCTCTGTCTCTCTCTCTGTCTCTCTCTCGAGCTTTTTGAAGGGATAAACAAGAAGGTAGATGAGGGCAGTGCAGTTGATGTTGTCTACATGGACTTTAGCAAGGCCTTTGACAAGGTACCACATGGTAGGTTGTTGCATAAGGTTAAATCTCATGGGATCCAGGGTGAGGTATCTAAATGGATACAAAATTGGCTTCTTGACAGAAGCCAGAGGGTGGTTGTAGAGGATTGTTTTTCAAACTGGAGGCCTGTGACCAGCGGTGTGCCTCAGGGATCAGTGCTGGGCCCACTGTTATTTGTCACTTATATTAATGATTTGGATGAGAATATAGGAGGCATGGTTAGTAAGTTTACAGCTGACACCAAGATTGGTGGCATAGTGGACAATGAAGTTATCTCCGATTCCAACGGGATCTTGATCAATTGGGCCAGTGGGCTGACGAATGGCAGATGGAGTTTAATTTAGACAAATGCGAGGTGATGCATTTTGGTAGATTGAACCAGGGCAGGACTTACTCAGTTAATGAATGGTAGGGTGTTGGGGAGAGTTACAGAACAAAGAGATCTAGGGGTACAGGTTCATAGCACCTTGAAAGTGGAGTCACAGGTGGACAGAGTGGGGAAGAAGGCATTCGGCATGCTTGGTTTCATCGGTCAGAACATTGAATACAGGAGTTGGGACGTCTTGTTGAAGTTGTACAAGACATTGGTAAGGCCACACTTGGAATACTGTGTGCAATTCTGGTCACCCTATTATAGAAAGGATATTATTAAACCAGAAAGAGTGCAGAAAAGATTTACTAGGATGCTACCGGGACTTGATGGATTGAGTTATAAGGAGAGGCTGGATAGACTGGGACTTTTGTCTCTGGAGCGTAGGAGGCTGAGGGGTGATCTTATAGAGGTCTATAAAATAATGAGGGGCACAGATCAGCTAGATAGTCAATACCTTTTCCCAAAGGCAGGGGAGTCTAAAACTAGAGGGCATAGGTTTAAGGTGAGAGGGGAGAGATATAAAAGTGTCCAGAGGGGCAATTGTTTCACACAGAGGATGGTGAGTGTCTGGAACGAGCTGCCAGAGGTAGTAGTAGAGGCGGGTACAATTTTATCTTTTAAAAAGCATTTAGATAGTTACATGGGTAAGATGGGTATAGAGGGATATGGGCCAAATGCGGGCAATTGGGATTAGCTTAGTTGATTAAAAAAAGGGGCGGCATGGACAAGTTGGGCCGAAGGGCCTGTTTCCATGCTGTAAACCTCTATGACTCTCTCTCTCTCTCTCTTTCTCTCTCCCTTTTGTTAAGATAGTCTTTCTCTGCATCTGCCCCTGATATCTCGCAGGAATGAATCATTGTCAGTGGCTGAGGTGTTGGATTCAGTGCTTTGAATCATTTTCCAGAGGGCTAGCAGAGGAATTCCTGGCTGAATGGCCTCCTGCTTTCTCATTCCCCAATGGCTCTTGTCAGTCTTTACTTAGTAACAATCCCCCAAATCTCTTCCTGGTCAGAGGCTGGGAATCCTGCAGAGAGTAACTCCCCTCCTGACTCCCACCTCCCCAAAGCCTGTCCCACCATCGACAAGGACACAAGTCAGGAGTGTGATGGGATTCTCTCCACTCGCCTGGATGGATACGGCTCCCGGCAACACTCGGGAAAGCTCGACACCCTCCAGGACAAAGCAGCCCCCTCCCCCCCGCTCGATCG
Organism: Mustelus asterias; assembly: GCF_964213995.1. Lineage (NCBI taxonomy): Eukaryota > Metazoa > Chordata > Chondrichthyes > Carcharhiniformes > Triakidae > Mustelus > Mustelus asterias. The sequence goes on along the minus strand of NW_027594120.1, from coordinate 16,806 downwards.
ACACGCTAACCACAAACATTCACTCCCTCCACCACCGACACACAGCGGCAGCCGTGTGAACCGTCTACAAGATGCACCGCAGTGACTCGCCAAGGCTCCTTCAACAGCACCTTCCAAACCCACCACCTCTACCATCTAGAAGGACAAGGGCAGCAGACACATGGGGAACACCCACCGCCTGCAAGTTCCCCCCTCCGAGCCCCTCACACCATCCCCGACTTGGAAACATATCGGCCGTTCCTTCACTGTGGCTGGGGTCGGAATCCCGGAACTCCCTCCCTAACAGCGCCGTGGGTGTACCTACACCACACACGGGGACTGACTGATGTCCAATAACAATCCCGGAACCCCCTCCCTAACAGCACCGTGGGTGTACCTACACCACACACGGGGACTGACTGATGTCCAATAACAATCCCGGAACCCCCTCCCTAACAGCACCGTGGGTGTACCTACACCACACACGGGGACTGACTGATGTCCAATAACAATGCTGGAACTTCCTCCCTAACAGCACCGTGGGTGTACCTACACCACACACGGGGACTGACTGATGTCCAATAACAATCCTGGAACTCCCTCACTAACAGCGCTGTGCGTGTACCTACACCACACACGGGGACTGACTGATGTCCAATAACAATCCTGGAACTCCCTCACTAACAGCGCTGTGCGTGTACCTACACCACACACGGGGACTGACTGATGTCCAATAACAATCCTGGAACTCCCTCACTAACAGCGCTGTGCGTGTACCTACACCACACACGGGACTGACTGATGTCCAATAACAATCCTGGAACTCCCTCACTAACAGCGCTGTGCGTGTACCTACACCACACACGGGGACTGACTGATGTCCAATAAAAATCCTGGAACTCCCTCACTAACAGCGCTGTGCGTGTACCTACACTAACACAGGGGCTTAACTCACGGGACATGGGGGGGAATGTGGGAATTGTTCCCACGGGGGGAGTGGGGGGAGAATGTGGGACTCGCTCCCACGGGGGGAGTGGGGGGGAATGTGGGACTTGTTCCCACGGGGGGAGTGGGGAGAATGTGGGACTCGCTCCCGTGGGGGGAGAATGTGGGACTCGCTCCCATGATGGGAATGGGGGAGAAAGTGGAACTCGCTTTGTATCTAACCCCGTGCTGTTCCTGTCCTGGGAGTGTTTGATGGGGACAGTGTCGACGGAGCTTTACTCTGTATCTAATCCCCGTGCTGTACCTGTCCTGGGAGTGTTTGATGGGGGACAGTGCAGAGGGAGCTTTACTCTGTATCGAACCCCGTGCTGTACCTGTCCTGGGAGTGTTTGATGGGGGAAAGTGTAGAGGGAGCTTTACTCTGTATCTAACCCCGTGCTGTACCCGTCCTGGGAGTGTTTGATGGGGGACAGTGTAGAGGGAGCTTTACTCTGTATCTAACCCCGTGCTGTACCTGTCCTGGGAGTGTTTGATGGGGACAGTGCAGAGGGAGCTTTACTCTGTATCTAACCCCGTGCTGTACCTGTCCTGGGAGTGTTTGATGCGGACAGTGTAGAGGGAACTTTACTCTGTATCTAACCCCGTGCTGTACCTGTCCTGGGAGTGTTTGATGGGGACAGTGTAGAGGGAGCTTTACTCTGTATCTAACCCCGTGCTGCACCTGTCCTGGGAGTGTTTGATGGGGTACAGTGTAGAGGGAGCTTAACTCTGTATCTAGCCCTGTGCTGTACCTGTCCTGGGAGTGTTTGATGGGGACAGTGTAGAGGGAGATTTACTCTGTATCTCACCCCATGCTGTACCTGTCATGGGAGTGTTTGATGGGGACAGTGTAGAGGGAGCTTTACTCTGTATCTAACCCCGTGCTGTACCTGTCCTGGGAGTGTTTGATGGGGACAGTGCAGAGGGAGCTTTACTCTGTATCTAACCCCGTGCTGTACCTGTCCTGGGAGTGTTTGATGCGGACAGTGTAGAGGGAACTTTACTCTGTATCTAACCCCGTGCTGTACCTGTCCTGGGAGTGTTTGATGGGGACAGTGTAGAGGGAGCTTTACTCTGTATCTAACCCCGTGCTGCACCTGTCCTGGGAGTGTTTGATGGGGGACAGTGTAGAGGTAGCTTCACTATGTATCTAACCCCGTGCTGTACCTGTCCTGGGAGTGTTTGATGGGGACAGTGTAGAGGGAGCTTTACTCTGTATCTAACCCCGTGCTGTACCTGCCCTGGGAGTGTTTGATGGGGACAGTGTAGAGGGAGCTTTACTCTGTATCTAACCCCGTGCTGTACCTGTCCTGGGAGTATTTAATGGGGACAGTGTAGAGGGAGCTTTACTCTGTATCTAACCCCGTGCTGTACCTGTCCTGGGAGTGTTTGATGGGGGACAGTGTAGTGGGAGCTTTACTCTGTATCTAACCCCGTGCTGTACCTGTCCTGGGAGTGTTTGATGGGGACAGTGTAGAGGGAGCTTTACTCTGTATCTAACCCCGTGCTGTACCCGTCCTGGGAGTGTTTGATGGGGGACAGTGTAGAGGGAGCTTTACTCTGTATCTAACCCCGTGCTGTACCTGTCCTGGGTGTGTTTGATGGGGACAGTGTAGAGGGAGCTTTACTCTGTATCTAACCCCGTGCTGTCCCTGTCCTGGGAGTGTTTGATGGGGGACAGTGTAGTGGGAGCTTTACTCTGTATCTAACCCCGTGCTCTACCTGTCCTGGGAGTGTTTGATGGGGGACAGTGTAGAGGGAGCTTTACTCTGTATCTAACCCCGTGCTGTACCTGTCCTGGGAGTGGTTGATGGGGGACAGTGTAGAGGGAGCTTTACTCTGTATCTAACCCCGTGCTGAACCTGTCCTGGGAGTGTTTGATGGGGGAAAGTGTAGAGGGAGCTTTACTCTGTATCTAACCCCGTGCTGTACCTGTCCTGGGAGTGTTTGATGGGGACAGTGTAGAGGGAGCTTTACTCTGTATCTAATCCCGTGCTGTTCCTGTCCTAGGAGTGTTTGATGGGGGACAGTGTGGAGGGAGCTTTACTCTGTATCTAACCTCGTGCTGTCCCTGTCCTGGGAGTGTTTGATGGGGTACAGTGTAGAGGGAGCTTTACTCTGTATCTAGCCCTGTGCTGTACCTGTCCTGGGAGTGTTTGATGGGGACAGTGTAGAGGGAGATTTACTCTGTATCTCACCCCATGCTGTACCTGTCATGGGAGTGTTTGATGGGGACAGTGTAGAGGGAGCTTTACTCTGTATCTAACCCCGTGCTGTACCTGTCCTGGGAGTGTTTGATGGGGACAGTGCAGAGGGAGCTTTACTCTGTATCTAACCCCGTGCTGTACCTGTCCTGGGTGTGTTTGATGCGGACAGTGTAGAGGGAACTTTACTCTGTATCTAACCCCGTGCTGTACCTGTCCTGGGAGTGTTTGATGGGGACAGTGTAGAGGGAGCTTTACTCTGTATCTAACCCCGTGCTGCACCTGTCCTGGGAGTGTTTGATGGGGGACAGTGTAGAGGGAGCTTTACTCTGTATCTAACCCCGTGCTGTACCTGTCCTGGGAGTGTTTGATGGGGGACAGTGTAGAGGTAGCTTCACTGTGTATCTAACCCCGTGCTGTACCTGTCCTGGGAGTGTTTGATGGGGACAGTGTAGAGGGAGCTTTACTCTGTATCTAACCCCGTGCTGTACCTGCCCTGGGAGTGTTTGATGGGGACAGTGTAGAGGGAGCTTTACTCTGTATCTAACCCCGTGCTGTACCTGTCCTGGGAGTATTTAATGGGGACAGTGTAGAGGGAGCTTTACTCTGTATCTAACCCCGTGCTGTACCTGTCCTGGGAGTGTTTGATGGGGGACAGTGTAGTGGGAGCTTTACTCTGTATCTAACCCCGTGCTGTACCTGTCCTGGGAGTGTTTGATGGGGACAGTTTAGAGGGAGCTTTACTCTGTATCTAACCCCGTGCTGTACCCGTCCTGGGAGTGTTTGATGGGGGACAGTGTAGAGGGAGCTTTACTCTGTATCTAACCCCGTGCTGTACCTGTCCTGGGTGTGTTTGATGGGGACAGTGTAGAGGGAGCTTTACTCTGTATCTAACCCCGTGCTGTCCCTGTCCTGGGAGTGTTTGATGGGGGACAGTGTAGTGGGAGCTTTACTCTGTATCTAACCCCGTGCTGTACCTGTCCTGGGAGTGTTTGATGGGGGACAGTGTAGAGGGAGCTTTACTCTGTATCTAACCCCGTGCTGTACCTGTCCTGGGAGTGTTTGATGGGGGACAGTGTAGAGGGAGCTTTACTCTGTATCTAACCCCGTGCTGTACCTGTCCTGGGAGTGTTTGATGGGGGACAGTGTAGAGGGAGCTTTACTCTGTATCTAACCCCGTGCTGTCCCTGTCCTGGGAGTGTTTGATGGGGGACAGTGTAGTGGGAGCTTTACTCTGTATCTAACCCCGTGCTGTACCTGTCCTGGGAGTGTTTGATGGGGGACAGTGTAGAGGGAGCTTTACTCTGTATCTAACCCCGTGCTGTACCTGTCCTGGGAGTGTTTGATGGGGGACAGTGTAGAGGGAGCTTTACTCTGTATCTAACCCCGTGCTGTACCTGTCCTGGGAGTGTTTGATGGGGACAGTGCAGAGGGAGCTTTACTCTGTATCTAACCCCGTGCTGTCCCTCTCTCTCTGCAGATGGGAACAGGAGTACCTCCTGCGAGTTGAGTTACAGGACCGTGTTGCCATCTTGGAGGAGGTAGGAAGTTGGACATTTTCTCCCTGACGTCCCTCTTCACAATGTCCACAAATGCTTTTTTCTCAAGCCCTCACTGTCCCTCCTGCATCCCTATCCCAAAACCCCACCCCACACACTCCTGGATTTGGGTCCGACCTCTGACCTCTAACCCTCAAGCCACCTCCCTCCAGGCCTCTCTTGGCTGAACCGTTTCTGAGCCCTATGACCCTTCACCTTTCACCCCGTCTTGGAACATAAATTCCTTCAATCAGAACTCCAATTGATGACCATCAGTTGAACTTCAACCCTCACCAAAAGCTCTCATAGAATCATAAAATCCCTACAGTGCAGAAAGAGGCCATTCAGCCCATCGCGTCTGCACAGTCCACAATCCCACCCTGGCACTATCTCCATAACCCCATGCATTTACCCTAGCCAGTCCCCCTGACACTAAGGGGCAATTTAGCATGGCCAATCCACCCAACCTGCACATCTTTGGACACTAAGGGGCAATTTAGCATGGCCAATCCACCCAACCTGCACATCTTTGGACACAAAGGGACAATTTAGCATGGCCAATCCACCCAACCTGCATATCTTTGGACACTAAGGGGCAATTTAGCATGGCCAATCCACCCAACCTGCACATCTTTGGACACTAAGGGACAATTTAGCATGGCCAATCCACCCAACCTGCACATCTTTGGTCGCTAAGGGGCAATTTAGCATGGCCAATCCACCCAACCTGCACATCTTTGGACACTAGGGACAATTTAGCATGGCCAATCCACCCAATCTGCACATCTTTGGACACTAAGGGGCAATTTAGCATGGCCAATCCACCTAACCTGCACATCTTTGGACAGTAAGGGGCAATTTAGCATGGCCAATCCACCTAAACTACACATCTTTGGGCACTAAGGGGCAATTTAGCATGGCCAATCCACCCAACCTGCATATCTTTGGACACTAAGGGGCAATTTAGCATGGCCAATCCACCCAACCTGCATATCTTTGGACACTAAGGGACAATTTAGCATGGCCAATCCACCTAACCCGCACATCTTTGGACACGAAGGGACAATTTAGCATGGCCAATCCACCTAACCCGCACATCTTTGGACACTAAGGGGCAATTTAGCATGGCCAATCCACCTAACCCGCACATCTTTGGACACTAAGGGACAATTTAGCATGGCCAATCCACCCAACCTGCACATCTTTGGACACTAAGGGACAATTTAGCATGGCCAATCCACCCAACCTGCATATCTTTGGACACTAAGGGACAATTTAGCATGGCCAATCCACCTAACCCGCACATCTTTGGACACTAAGGGACAATTTAGCATGGCCAATCCACCCAACCTGCACATCTTCGGACACTAAGGGACAATTTAGCATGGCCAATCCACCCAACCTGCACATCTTTGGACACTAAGGGAGAATTTAGCATGGCCAATCCACCCAACCTGCATATCTTTGGACTATGGGAGGAAACCAGAGCACCCGGAGGAAACCCACGCAGACATTGGGAGGGCATGCAAACTCCACACAGACAGTGACCCGAGCTGGGAATTGAACCTGGGTCCCTGTCGCTGTGAGGCAGCAGCGCTAACCACTGTGTCACCGTGCCTCGAAATGGGGAGAGCTATAGAACAAAGAGATCTAGGGGGTACAGGTTCATACCTCCTTGATAGTGGAGTCACAGGTGGACAGAGTGGTGAAGAAGGCATTCGGCATGCTTGGTTTCATCGGTCAGAACATTGAATACAGGAGTTGGGACGTCTTGTTGAAGTTGTACAAGACATTGGTAAGGCCACACTTGGAATACTGTGTACAGTTCTGGTCACCCTATTATAGAAAGGATATTATTGAACTAGAAAGAGTGCTGAAAAGATTTAGTAGGATGCTACCGGGACTTGATGGTTTGAGTTATAAGGAGAGGCTGAATAGACTGGGACTTTTTTTCTCTGGAGCGTAGGAGGCTGAGGGGTGATCTTATAGAGGTCGATAAAATAATGAGGGGCTTAGATCAGCTAGATAGTCAATATCTTTTCCCAAAGGTAGGGGAGTCTAAAACTAGAGGGCATAGGTTTAAGGTGAGAGGGGAGATACAAAAGTGTGCAGAGGGGCAATTTTTTCACACAGAGGGTGGTGAGTGTGTGGAACAAGTTGCCAGAGGTAGTAGTAGAGGCGGGTACAATTTTGTCTTTTAGAAAGCATTTAGACAGTTACATGGGTACGATGGGTATAGAGGGATATGGGCCAAACGCGGGCAATTGGGATTAGCTTGGGGGTTTAAAAAAAAGGGCAGCATGGACAAGTTGGGCCGAAGGGCCTGTTTCCATGCTGTAAAGCTCTCTGACTCGATACTTCTCACTCCTTGTGATCACAAGTCCCTGAATTTGCCATCCCAACATGCCCCCCACTGAATGTTAAGACTCCTAACCCAAAGGCACTGACTTTTGTCCAGAAAGTGACCCATTAGACATTGGAGCAGAAGTTAGGCCATTCGGCCCATTGCATCCGCTGCTCCATCCATCGGGATTATGACTGATCCATTGAAATTGAATTTTTTTTCTTTATTTATTCACGGGACTCGGGCGTCGCTGGCCGGGGACAGCATTTATTGCCCATCCCTAGTTGCCCTTGGAGGGCAGTTGAGAGTCAACCACATTGCTGTGGCTCTGGAGTCACATGTAGGCCAGACCGGGAAAGGACGGCAGATTTCCTTCCTTAAAGGACATTAGTGAACCAGATGGGTTTTTCCAACAATTGACAATGGGTCATCAGTAGATTCTTAATTCCAGATCTTTTCAAAATGAACTCAAATTCCACCATCTGCCATGGTGGGATTCGAACCCGGGTCCCCAGAACATTAGCTGAGTTTCTGAATTTATAGTCTAGTGATAATACCACTGGGCCATCACCTCCCGAGATCCTGGTCGAGAGCTTCAAGTTTTTAGGTGTCCAGATCACCAACAACTTGTCCTGGTCCCCCCCACGCCGACTCTATAGTTAAGAAAGTCCCACCAACCCCTCTACTTTCTCAGGAGGCTAAGGAAATTTGTCATGTCAGCTACGACTCTCACCAACTTCTACAGATGCCCCATAGAAAGCATTCTTTCCGGTTGTATCACAGCTTGGTCTGGGCTCCTGCTCTGCCCAAGACCGCAAGAAGCTACAAAAGGTTGTGTGAATGTAGCCCAGTCCCATCACGCAAACCAGCCTCCCATCCATTGGCTCTGTCTACACTTCCCGCTGCCTCGGGGAAAAGCAGCCGGCATCATCAAGGATCCCCCCCCACGCACCGCGGACATTCTCTCTTCCGCCTTCTTCCAAACGTCTGAGGTCACGTAACAATCAATTCAAGAACAGCTTCTTCCCTGCTGCCGTCAGAGCTTCGAATGGACCTCCCTTATGTTAAGATAAGGTAGGGGTTAGGGGTCAGGCTTGGGTGACTGTCTGTGTGGAGTTTGCACATTCTCCCCGTGTCTGCGTGGGTTTCCTCCGGGTGCTCCGGTTTCCTCCCGCAATCCAACGATTAGGTGGATTGGACATACTAAACTGCCCCTTAGTGTCAGAGGGACTAGCTAGAGCAAATACATGGGGTTATGGGGATAAGGCCTAGGTGGGATTGTAGTCGGTGCAGACTCGATGGGCCAAATGGCCTCCTTCTGCACTGTAGGGTTTCTTTGATTCTATGATAACCTGATCTTTCTCAACACCCTAGTTAGGACTGTAACACTACATCCTGCACCCTCTCCTTTCCTTCTCTATGAACAGTATGCTTTGTATAGCACGCAAGAAACAATACTTTTCACTGCATCCCAATACATGTGACAATAAAGATCAAATATTAAGTTCTCTACACCCTAGCTGTGACTGTAACACTCCATTCTGCACTCTCTCCTTTCCTTCTCCCCTATGTACTCTATGAACGGTATGCTTTGTCTGTATAGCGCGCAAGAAACAATACTTTTCACTGCATCCCAATACATGTGACAATAAAGATCAAATATTAAGTTCTCTACACCCTAGCTGTGACTGTAACACTCCATTCTGCACTCTCTCCTTTCCTTCTCCCCTATGTACTCTATGAACGGTATGCTTTGTCTGTATAGCGCGCAAGAAACAATACTTTTCACTGTATCCCAGTACATGTGACAACAATAAATCAAATGAAATATTAAGTTGATCTTTCTCTACACCCTAGCTGTGACTGTAACACTACATTCTGCACCCTCTCCTTTCCTTCTCTATGAACAGTATGCTTTGTATAGTGCGCAAGCAACAATACTTTTCACTGCGTACTAATACATGTGACAATGGGGGTCAGGGGTTCTGGGGAAAAGGCAGGAGAATGGGGATGAGAGAAATATCAGCCATGGTTGAATGGCGGAGCAGACTCGATGGGCCGAGTGGCCTCATTCTGCTCCTATGTCTGATGGTCTTATGTGAAAATAATAAATCAAAGCACGGATTCGTGAAGGGCAAGTCGTGCCTCACAAATTTGATAGAATTTTTTGAGGAGGTAACTAAGTGTGTTGATGAAGGTAGGGCAGTTGATGTCATATACATGGATTTTAGTAAGGCGTTTGATAAGGTCCCCCATGGTCGGCTTATGATGAAAGTGAGGAGGTGTGGGATAGAGGGAAAGTTGGCCGATTGGATAGGTAACTGGCTGTCTGATCGAAGACAGAGGGTGGTGGTGGATGGAAGATTTTCGGATTGGAGGCAGGTTGCTAGCGGAGTGCCACAGGGATCAGTGCTTGGTCCTCTGCTCTTTGTGATTTTTATTAATGACTTAGAGGAGGGGGCTGAAGGGTGGATCAGTAAATTTGCTGATGACACCAAGATTGGTGGAGTAGTGGATGAGGTGGAGGGCTGTTGTAGGCTGCAAAGAGACATAGATAGGATGCAAAGCTGGGCTGAAAAATGGCAAATGGAGTTTAACCCTGATAAATGTGAGGTGATTCATTTTGGTAGGACTAATTTAAATGTGGATTACAGGGTCAAAGGTAGGGTTCTGAAGACTGTGGAGGAAAAGAGAGATCTTGTGGTTCATATCCACAGATCTCTAAAGGTTGCCACTCAAGTGGATAGAGCTGTGAAGAAGGCCTATAGTGTGTTAGCTTTTATTAACAGGGGGTTGGAGTTTAAGAGCCGTGGGGTTATGCTGCAACTGTACAGGACCTTGGTGAGACCACATTTGGAATATTGTGTGCAGTTCTGGTCACCTCACTATAAGAAGGATGTGGAAGCGCTGGAAAGAGTGCAGAGGAGATTTACCAGGATGCTGCCTGGTTTGGAGGGTAGGTCTTATGAGGAAAGGTTGAGGGAGCTAGGGCTGTTCTCTCTGGAGCGGAGGAGGCTGAGGGGAGACTTAATAGAGGTTTATAAAATGATGAAGGGGATAGATAGAGTGAACGTTCAAAGACTATTTCCTCGGGTGGATGGAGCGATTACGAGGGGGCATAACTATAGGGTTCATGGTGGGAGATATAGGAAGGATATCAGAGGTAGGTTCTTTACGCAGAGAGTGGTTGGGGTGTGGAATGGACTGCCTGCAGTGATAGTGGAGTCAGACACTTTAGGAACATTTAAGCGGTTATTGGATAGGCACATGGAGCACACCAGGATGGTAGGGAGTGGGATAGCTTGATCTTGGTTTCAGATAAAGCTCGGCACAACATCTAATACTGACCCCTGACCCCTAACACTGACCCCGGCCCCGAACGCTAACTCCTGACCCCTAACCCCTAATGTCAACGCCTGACCCCTAATGCTGACCCCTGACCCCTAATGCTGACCCCTGACCCCTAATGCTGACCCCTGACCCCTAATGCTGACCCCTGACCCCTAATGCTGACCCCAACCTCTAATGCTGACCCCTGACCCCTAATGCTGACCCCGACCTCTAATGCTGACCCTGACCTCTAATGCTGACCCCGACCCCCAATGCTGACCCCTAATGCTGACCCCGACCCCTAATGCTGACCCCGACCCCCAATGCTGACCCCTAATGCTGACCCCGACCCCTAATGCTGACCCCGACCCCCAATGCTGACCCCTAATGCTGACCCCGGCCCCTAATGCTGACCCCGACCCCTAATGCTGACCCCGGCCCTTAATGCTGACCCCGGCCCCTAATGCTGACCCCTGACCCCTAATGCTGACCCCGGCCCCTAATGCTGACCCCGACCCCTAATGCTGACCCCGACCCCCAATGCTGACCCCTAATGCTGACCCCGACCCCCAATGCTGACCCCTAATGCTGACCCCGGCCCCTAATGCTGACCCCGGCCCCGAACGCTAACTCCTGACCCCTAACCCCTAATGTCAACGCTGACCCCTAATGCTGACCCCTGACCCCTAATGCTGACCCCCGACACCAGTGTTGACCCCGACCCCCAATGCTGACCCCTAACATTAACCCCCAACTCCTAACGCTAACCCCACCACCCCTAATGCTAACCCCTAACATTAAACTACGACCCCTAACACTAATCTCTGACCCCTAATGCTAACCCCTGACCCCTAACGCTAACCTCTGACACCTAACAATACCCACTGACCCCTAACACCCGAACGCTAACCCCTGACCCCTACTGCTGACCCCTGACCCCGAACACTAAACACCAACTCATAATGCTGACCCCTGACCCCTAACATTAACCACTGACCCCTAACACTAACCGCTGACCCCTGACCCTCTAACGCTGACCCCTGACCCTCTAACGCTGACTCCTGAGCCCTAATGCTAACCCCTGACCCCTAATGCTGACCCCTGACTGCTAACGGTAACCCTGACCCCTAATGCTGACCCCTGACGCTATTCCTTGATACTAACACCGAACCTCTAACCTTTAACCCTGAACACCGAACAGTAACATGAACACTAGCACCTAACCCTTAACCCCTAACCCCTAACCTTAAGCACAACCCCTGACCCCGGACCCTAATCGCCACCCTCTCCGGGACCCTCAGTTTAACCCCCGTGCGGAATGTGAATCCCAGCCCTATTCCCGGTCTTACCCCCCACCCCCCGTCCCCTCCCAATGTGGACACGGTCCGCGGGATCTTGCTGTGCGGTTTGTAGAGGCTGGAGGTGAC
>NW_027594119.1:7500-20000 GCF_964213995.1 Mustelus asterias | reverse complement strand
CGAGGGCCATCGAGCTCTTGAAGAAACGATACACGAGACCACCCAACGAGATTCACGCTCGTTACCTCCTCGCGACACGACGTCGGCAGTCGGGCGAAACCATGGAGGACTACGCCAATGAGCTCCTGCAGCTTGCCAGGGGCTGCGACTGCAAAGATGTGTCGGCTGAGCAATATATGTACGACCTCGCCCGAGATGCGTTCGTAGCAGGGGTAGGGTCCTCGTACATCCGGCTTAAGTTACTGGAGAAAGGGAACCTCGACTTGACCCAAGTGATGGAGATGGCTGAGATGCTGGAGGCAGCGTCGAAAAGCTTGGCGCTGTACCCCGAAGACCACGTGGAGACAACGTGGCAGGAGCAAGCACAAATCCCTCCTCGCCCCACGGGCTCGCGCTCCCATATCGATCCGACGACGGCGGCAGCTCCAGGTGGCCAGCGGTGCTATTTTTGCGGAGGAGCCAAGCATCCACGGCAACAGTGTCCTGCAAAAACGGCGATCTGCAGTCAGTGCGGTAAAAAGGGCCACTATGCTAAAGTTTGCAGGTCGAAGCCCAAGAACGGCAGTGCAGCCTGTGACCCTCCAGAGCGGAGACAAGCTCCTTCGGCGTCGCAGTACCCACGAGGTCCGACCACGTGCGAACCCAGGATGACGCCATTGTGGCTGACGGAGGAGGAGGAAGACCACCAGGAGTCGCTACGCTTGGCGCCCTCACCCACGTGCGATTCATGGGGGCGGCCATCATGGTCAACGACGACTAGGAGCGACCAGCAGGGGTCCTCAGTATCAACCTCGGCTGCATGCAGTGACGCCCGGGGGCCAACGGTGGCGTCGATCTCTCTGGACCAGACAAAGCATCACAGGCTTGATAATTCCATGATGAACATCAAGGTAAATGGTCGTACTGTGTATTGTCTGTTTGACAGTGGGAGCACCGAGAGTTTTATTCACCCTGACACTGCAAAAAGGTGTGGACTCCGGGTTCTACCTGCCAAACAGACAATTTCCATGGCATCACGGTCCCGGTCTGTACCGATCCAAGGACGTTGTATGGTAACTCTTGAGGTACAGGGCACAATTTACGAGCGATACAGGCTCCTTGTGTTACCTCACCTTTGTGCGCCAATTCTCCTCGGACTAAACTTTATGGTCCACATGAAGAGTGTGATCCTACAGTACGGTGGGCCACTCCCTTCGCTGACAGTAGGGAATCAGCCGCAGCCTCCAAATTGCCCAAAGCGCCCGCATGCAATCTCTCCACACTAAAAATCACCACACCTTCTTTATTTAAGAATCTGGTACCAGGCTGCAAGCCCATCGCTACTAAGAGTAGGCGTTACAGCGCTGAAGACCGGATCTTTATCAGATCTGAGGTTCAGCGGCTCCTCAAAGAAGGGATCATACAGGCCAGTGCTAGTCCGTGGAGAGCGCAGGTCGTGGTGGTTAAAAGCGGGAACAAACCTCGGATGGTCATCGACTACAGTCAGACCATTAACCGTTATACGCAGCTGGATGCGTATCCTCTCCCGCGCATATCTGATATGGTCAATCAGATTGCGCAGTACCGGGTGTTCTCTACCATAGACCTTAAGTCCGCCTACCATCAACTCCCCATCCGCCCAGAGGACCGACAATACACGGCTTTTGAGGCGGATGGTCGTCTATACCAGTTTCTCAGGGTTCCATTTGGTGTCACCAATGGGGTCTCGGTCTTCCAGCGTGCTATGGACCGAATGGTGGACCAGAACGGGTTGCGGGCTACCTTCCCGTACCTGGATAACGTCACCATCTGCGGCCATGACCAGCAGGACCATGACACGAATCTCCAAAACTTTCTGCGCACTGCATCTCGCCTGAATCTGACCTATAACAGGGAGAAGTGCGTATTCCGTACGCGCAGGTTAGCTATCCTTGGATACGTGGTGGAAAACGGGGTCATCGGCCCTGATCCAGACCGTATGCGCCCCCTTACTGAACTTACCTTGCCCGCTAGCACAAAAGCACTGAGGAGATGCCTCAGCTTCTTTTCGTATTATGCGCAGTGGGTCCCCAACTACGCGGACAAAGCCCGTCCGCTCATCAAGTCCACGACCTTCCCACTCACGCCGAAGGCCCAATTGGCCTTCAAAGCTTTGAAAAGCGACATTGCAAAAGCCACGATGCACGCGGTGGATGAATCCATCCCTTTCCAGGTGGAGAGTGATGCATCGGATTTCGCCCTGGCCGCCACACTAAACCAGGCAGGCAGGCCCGTCGCGTTTTTTTCCCGCACCCTTCAAGGCCCCGAAATTCGGCACTCAGCGGTGGAGAAGGAGGCTCAGGCCATTGTGGAGGCCATCAGACACTGGCGCCATTACCTGGCGGGGAAGCGGTTCACCCTGATCACGGATCAACGATCCGTGGCGTTTATGTTCAGTAACACGCAGAGGGGCAAGATCAAGAATGATAAGATCTTGCGGTGGAGAATTGAGCTCTCCACCTATAATTACGATATTATGTATCGTCCAGGGAAGCTCAATGAGCCCTCGGATGCCCTCTCGCGCGGAACATGCGCCATCATGCAGGAGGACCGCTTGAAGGCCCTCCACAATGACCTGTGCCATCCTGGAGTCACCCGACTCTACCACTTCGTAAAAGCCCGCAACCTGCCCTACTCGGTGGAGGATGTCAGGTCAGTAACGAGAAGCTGTCGGATTTGCGCGGAATGCAAACCGCACTTTTATCGACCGGACCGGGCACAATTGGTCAAGGCCACTCGGCCCTTCGAGAGGCTGAGTGTGGATTTTAAGGGCCCCCTTCCCTCAACGGACCGGAATGTCTATTTTCTCAATATAATAGATGAATACTCCCGGTTCCCGTTTGTTGTCCCCTGTGCGGACACGTCGACTGCCACAGTGATTAAGGCATTCAGTGATCTTTTTACCCTGTTCGGGTACCCCTGCTACATACATAGCGACAGGGGCTCGTCGTTCATGAGTAACGACTTGAGGCAATTCCTGCTCTCATACGGGATTGCCTCTAGTAGAACCACGAGCTACAACCCTAGGGGTAACGGACAGGTGGAGAGGGAGAATGCTACAGTCTGGAAGGCTGTCCTACTGGCGCTGAAATCCAGGGGCCTTCCAGTCTCCCGTTGGCAGGAGGTCCTTCCAAATGCGCTTCATTCCATTCGCTCCCTCCTGTGTACGGCAACCAATGCTACTCCCCACGAGAGGATGTTCTCATTCCCTCGGAAGTCGTCCTCGGGGATCTCCTTACCAGCCTGGCTGGCGTACCCAGGACCCGTCCTTCTGCGGCGACATGTGAGGGCCCGCAAGTCCGACCCCTTGGTCGAACCGGTCCAACTCCTCCACGCCAACCCTCAGTAATCCTATGTGGCATATCCTGACGGGCGAGAGGACACAGTCTCGATTCGAGACCTGGCGCCCGCAGGGGACGTAGCAACTCCTGTCGCTCCCATACCCCCTGTCACGAATCCCCTATCACTTATTTCTTCCCCAGACGTGGCGCGGTCAGCACCGGGACCAGTGCATAACAGTTATACTACCATGTACAGCTTGCCTGAGACTCGGAGATCAGTGCCACCACAGAAGGTTCCAGGATCCCCTGCACCATCGCCTCACCAGGGTCAACCGGCCCGGGAGTCCTCGAGGGGACAGCCGGACGCTGTTTTGGAGAGAACGCCACCGCAAGCACCTGCTCCGGTGTCGCAACCGGTGTTGAGGAGATCACAGCGACGGTGCGGTCCTCCAGACCGTCTGGACTTGTGAATTTTGTACATATGTGACCTGTTTTCGCACCCCGCCGGCCTTTGTTTTTAAAGGAGGGGTGAATGTGGTGAACCATCGTTGGTTACCACTGTGGGGTTATTCCTATGTTACTGTTGGGTTAGGGTGTTGCCACTGTGGGGGTTGTTATAATGTTGTTGGGTTAGGGTGTTTACCTGTGGTAGATGTTGTTATGGCACATCCCGGTCGGGCCCCGCCTCCTGGGGAGAGGTATAAGACCCTCTGCTCAGGCGGGACCCCTCCAGTCTGAATTGGTGTACTCGTGTTAGTTAGTTCCATTGTTTGCTAATAAAAGCCTTCAATCGCTGAAGCCTTGTACCTCGTGCTTGATTGTCGCGCATCACTCTCCCCCTCTCTCTCTCCCCCTCTCTCTCTCTCCGTCTCTCTCTCCCCCTCTCTCTCTCCCCCTCTCTCACTCTCCCCCTCTCTCTCTCCCCCTCTCTCTCTCCGTCTCTCTCTCTCCCCCTCTCTCTCTCCCCCTCTCTCTCTCTCCGTCTCTCTCTCTCTCCCTCTCTCTCTCCCCCCTCAGTCACTCTCTTTCTGCCTCTCCTTTGCCTCCTTCATGATGATTGGTTGATGAGGTGTTGATGTGTTGCTGAAATGTTCTCTTTTTCCAACAGCTGGGACTGGGTTACCGGATTTAAGCTGATCTTCAGTAATGACACCTACACATGGATCACTTACAGGAATTCCACGCAGGATATTGTGAGTCCCATTCCCTCCACCTTGCAGACACTGCTCGTCTCATTTTCAGTTCAGGTTTATTGATTCATGTCACAAGTAGGCTGACATTAACACCGCAATGAAGTTCATCTCCTTGTGACGACGCTCCGGCCCCGATTCATTTCCTTTTATTCGTTCATTCATCAACAAAGAACAAAGAAAATTACAGCACAGGAACAGGCCCTTCGGCCCCTCCAAGCCTGCACCGACCATGCTGCCCGACTGAACTAAAACCCCCTCCCCTTCCGGGGACCATATCCCTCTATTCCCATCCGATTCATGTATTTGTCAAGACGCCCCTTAAAAGTCACTACCGTATCCAGTTCCACCACCTCCCCCGGCAACGAGTTCCAGGCACCCACCACCCTCTGTGTAACAAATCTGCCTCGTACATCTCCTTTCAACCTTGTCCCTCGCACCTTAAACCTGTGCCCCCGAGTAATTGACTCTTCCACCCTGGGAAAAAGCTTCTGACGATCCTCTCTGTCCATGCCTCTCATAATCTTGTAGACTTCTATCAGGTCGCCCCTCAACCTCCGTCGCTCCAGTGAGAACAAACCAAGTTTCTCCAACCTCTCCTCATAGCTAATGCCCCCCATACCATGCAACATCCTGGTAAATCTTTTCTGAACCCTCTCCAAAGCCTCCACATCCTTCTGGTAGTGTGGCGACCAGAATTGAACACTATATTCCAAGTGCAGCCTCACTAAGGTTCTATAAAGCTGCAACATGACTTGCCAATTTTTAAACTCAATACCCCGGCCGATGAAGGCAAGCATGCCGTATGCCTTCTTGACTACCTTCTCCACCTGCATTGCCACTTTCAGTGACCTGTGTACCTGAACACCCAGATCCCTCTACCTATCAATACTCTTAAGGGTTCTGCCATTTACTGTATATTTCCTATCTGTATTAGACCTTCCAAAATGCATTACCTCACATTTGTCCGGATTAAACTCCATCTGCCATCTCTCCGCCCAAGTCTCCAACTGATCTATATCCTGCTGTATCCTCTGATGGTCCTCATCATCCACAAATCCACCAACCTTTGTGTCGTCCGCAAACTTACTAATCAATCCAGTTATATTTTCCTCCAAATCATTTATATATATTACAAACAGCAAAGGTCCCAGCACTGATCCCTGAGGAACGCCACTCGTCACAGCCCTCCATTCAGAAACGCACCCTTCCACTGCTGGCTCCCCAGCATTTATTGTCCATCCCCAGTTACCCTTGTTCAGAGGGCAGTTGAGAGTCAACCACATTAGAACCACAGAACCATAGAACCATAGAAAATTACAGCTCAGGAACAGGCCTTTTGGCCCTTCTTGTCTTTGCCGAACCATTTTATGCCTAGTCCCACTGACCTGCACTTGGACCATATCCCTCCACACCCCTCTCATCCATGAACCCGTCCAAGTTTTTCTTAAATGTTAAAAGTGGCCCTGCATTTACCACTTTATCCGGCAGCTCATTCCACACTCCCACCACTCTCTGCGTGAAGAAGCCCCCCCTAATATTCCCTTTAAACTTTTCTCCTTTCACCCTTAACCCATGCCCTCTGGTTTTGTTCTCCCCGAGCCTCAGCGGAAAAAGCCTGCTTGCATTCACTCTATCTATACCCATCAAAATCTTATACACCTCTATCAAATCTCCCCTCAATCTTCTACGCTCCAGGGAATAAAGTCCCAACCTATTCCCAACCTATTCCCAACCTATTCCCAACCTCCCTGTTGGGAGTCTTTTATAGACCTCCTAAAAGTTCTAGAGAGGTTGAGGAAAGGATTGCGGAGTCAATCCTGCTTAGGAGTGAAAGTAATAGGGCAATTGTTATGGGGGATTTTAACTTGACTAATATTGACTGGAATTGTTATAGCTCTAGCTCGTTAGAGGGGTCAGTTTTTGTTCAAAGCGTGCAGGAAGGTTTTTTGACTCAGTATGTAGACAGGCCAACTAGAGGTGAGGCTATATTGGATCTGGTGCTGGGAAATGAGCCAGACCAGGTGCTAGACTTGGAAGTTGGTGTGCATTTTGGTGATAGTGACCACAATTCGGTTACGTTCACCTTAGTGATGGAAAGGGATAGGCATGAACCTCGGGCCAGTGGTTTTAGCTGGGGGAAGGGTAATTATGAGGCTATTAGGAGAGAATTAGGAAACATAGGTTGGACTAGGAGATTACAGGGACTGGGAACGTCCGACATGTGGAGTTTTTTCAAGGAGCAGCTACTGCGAGTCTGTGATAGGTATGTCCCTGTCAGGCAAGGAGGAATTGGTAGGGCTAGGGAACCGTGGTGCACCAAAAAAGTTTCTTTGTTGGTTAAAAAGAAAAAGGAGGCTTATGTTCGGATGAGACGTGAGCACTCGGGTAGTGCACTAGAAAGCTTTAGATTGGCTAAGAGGGAGTTGAAGAGCGAGCTTAGAAGGGCTAAAAGGGGACATGAGAAGACTTTGGCGGATAGGGTTAAAGTGAATCCTAAGGCGTTCTATAGGTATGTCAAGAACAGAAGGTTGGTTAGGGCAAGTTTAGGGCCAGTTATAGATGGCAGAGGGAAGTTATATGTGGAACCGGAGGAGATTGGTGAAGCATTGAACCAATATTTCTCTTCGGTGTTCACGCAAGGGGACATGAATATAGCTGAGGAGGACACTGGGTTGCAAGGGAGTAGAATAGACAGTATTACAGTTGATAAGGAGGATGTGCAGGATATTCTGGAGGGTCTGAAAATAGATAAATCCCCTGGTCCGGATGGGATTTATCCAAGGATTCTCTGGGAGGCAAGAGAAGTGATTGCAGAGCCTCTGGCTCTGATCTTCAGGTCGTCGTTGGCCTCTGGTATAGTACCAGAAGATTGGAGGTTAGCGAATGTTGTCCCATTGTTTAAGAAGGGGAACAGAGACTTCCCCGGGAATTATAGACCGGTGAGTCTCACTTCTGTTGTCGGCAAGATGTTGGAAAAAATTATAAGGGATAGGATTTATAGTTATTTGGAGAGTAATGAATTGATAGGTGATAGTCAGCATGGTTTTGTGGCAGGTAGGTCGTGCCTTACTAACCTTATTGAGTTTTTTGAGAAAGTGACCAAGGAGGTGGATGGGGGCAAGGCAGTGGACGTGGTATATATGGATTTTAGTAAGGCGTTTGATAAGGTTCACCATGGTAGGCTTCTGCAGAAAATGCAGATGTATGGGATTGGGGGTGATCTAGGAAATTGGATCAGGAATTGGCTAGCGGATAGGAAACAGAGGGTGGTGGTTGATAGTAAATATTCATCATGGAGTGCGGTTACAAGTGGTGTACCTCAGGGATCTGTTTTGGGGCCACTGCTGTTTGTAATATTTATTAATGATCTGGATGAGGGTATAGTTGGGTGGATTAGCAAATTTGCTGATGACACCAAAGTCGGTGGTGTGGTAGACAGTGAGGAAGG
Organism: Mustelus asterias; assembly: GCF_964213995.1. NCBI lineage: Eukaryota > Metazoa > Chordata > Chondrichthyes > Carcharhiniformes > Triakidae > Mustelus > Mustelus asterias. The sequence continues at coordinate 12,060 of NW_027594119.1, read as the reverse complement.
GTGTCGTAGTTTGCAGGAAGACTTAGACAGGTTGCAAAGTTGGGCCGAGAGGTGGCGGATGGAGTTTAATGCGGAGAAGTGTGAGGTAATTCACTTTGGTAGGAATAACAGATGTGTTGAGTATAGGGCTAACGGGAGGACTTTGAATAGTGTGGAGGAGCAGAGGGATCTAGGTGTATGTGTGCATAGATCCCTGAAAGTTGGGAATCAAGTAGATAAGGTTGTTAAGAAGGCATATGGTGTCTTGGCGTTTATTGGTAGGGGGATTGAATTTAGGAGTCGTAGCGTTATGTTGCAACTGTACACAACTCTGGTGCGGCCGCACTTGGAGTACTGTGTGCAGTTCTGGTCCCCACATTACAGGAAGGATGTGGAGGCTTTGGAGAGGGTGCAGAGGAGGTTTACCAGGATGTTGCCTGGTATGGAGGGGAGATCCTATGAGGAGAGGCTGAGGGATTTGGGATTGTTTTCGCTGGAAAGGCGGCGGCTAAGAGGGGATCTTATTGAAACATATAAGATGATTAGAGGTTTAGATAGGGTGGATAGTGATAGCCTTTTTCCTCTGATGGAGAAATCCAGCACGAGGGGGCATGGCTTTAAATTGAGGGGGGGTAGTTATAGAACGGATGTCAGGGGTAGGTTCTTTACCCAGAGGGTGGTGAGGGATTGGAATGCCCTGCCAGCATCAGTAGTAAATGCGCCTAGTTTGGGGGCGTTTAAGAGATCCGTAGATAGGTTCATGGACGAAAAGAAATTGGTTTAGGTTGGAGGGTCACAGTTTTTTTTTTTAACTGGTCGGTGCAACATCGTGGGCCGAAGGGCCTGTTCTGCGCTGTAATGTTCTATGTTCTATGTTCTATTCAATCTCTCTCTGTAACTCAGCTTCTCAAGTCCCGGCAACATCCTTGTGAACCTTCTCTGCACTCTTTCAATCTTATTTACATCCTTCCTGTAACTAGGTGACCAAAACTGCACACAATACTCCAAATTCGGCCTCACCAATGCCTTATATAACCTTACCATAACACTCCAACTTTTATACTCGATACTCCGATTTATAAAGGCCAATGTACCAAAGGCACTCTTTACGACCCTATCCACCTGTGACGTCACTTTTAGGGAACTCTGTACCTGTATTCCCAGATCCCTCTGCTCAACTGCACTCTTCAGAGTCCTACCATTTACCCTGTACGTTCTTCTTTGGTTTGTCCTTCCAAAGTGCAATATCTCACACTTGTCTGCGTTAAATTCCATTTGCCATTTTTCAGCCCATTTTTCGAGTTGGTCCAAATCCCTCTGCAAGCTTTGAAAACCTTCCTCACTGTCCACTACGCCTCCAATCTTTGTATCATCAGCAAACTTGCTGATCCAATTTACCACATTATCATCCAGATCATTGATATAGATGACAAACAACAATGGACCCAACACCGATCCCTGCGGCACACCACTAGTCACAGGCCTCCACTCAGAGAAGCAATCCTCCACAACCACTCTCTGGCTTCTTCCATTGAGCCAGTGTCTAATCCAATTTACTACCTCCCCATGTATACCTAGCGACTGAACCTTCCTAACTAACCTCCCATGAGGGACCTTGTCAAAGGCCTTGCTGAAATCCAGGTAGACAACATCCACCGCCTTCCCTTCATCCACTTTCCTGGTAACCTCCTCGAAAAACTCTAATAGATTGGTCAAACATGACCTACCGCGCACAAAACCATGTTGACTCTCCCTAATAAGTCCCTGTCTATCCAAATATTTGTAGATCCTATCCCTTATCACACCTTCCAATAACTTGCCCACCACCGACGTCAAACCTACAGGCCGATAATTTCCCGGATTTCTTTTGGAACCTTTTTTAAACAACGGAACAACATGAGCCACCCTCCAATCATCCGGCACCTCTCCCGTGAATACTGACATTTTAAATATGTCTGCCAGGGCCCCTGCAAGTTCAACACTAGCTTCCCTCAAGGTCCGTGGGAATACCCTGTCCGGTCCTGGGGATTTATCCACTCTGATTTGCCTCAAGACAGCGAGCACCTCCTCCCCTTTAATCTCTAAAGGTTCCGTGGCCTCCCTACCAGTTTGCCCTCTTTCCGTAGACTCCATGCCCGTTTCCTCAGTAAATACGGATCCAAAAATCCATTTAGTATCTCCCCCATCACATTGCTGTGGTTCTGGAGTCATATGTAGGCCAGACCGGGTAAGGACGGCAGATTTCCTTCCCTGAAGTACTCAACCAGACGGGTTTTTCTGACAATCGACAGTGGTTTGATGTTGTTATGAAGCGGGGGTGGATCCTCTCCCTGAGAGCTAACACCTGACCACTCAGAGAGGAGTCTCTTACTTTGCGCTTCAGCAACTTTGTGGTTAAATCAAAATAACTCCCTGACACTCTCTCTAAACCCAACAAATGACAAGTTATTTATTGAACTAACAGTGATCCTCTCAGAGAGGATCCACCTTCCCTTCATAACTGTAGTGTGGCGACCAGAACTTCCCTTTCGGGCGGCACGGTAGCACAGTGGTTAGCACTGCTGCTTCACATCTCCAGGGACCTGGGTTCGATTCCCGGCTTGGCTCACTGTCTGTGTGGAGTTTGTACATTCTCCTCGTGTCTGCGTGGGTTTCCTCCGGGTGCTCGGGTTTCCTCCCACAGTCCAAAGATGTGCGGGTTAGGTTGATTGGCTATGCTAAAATTGCCCTTAGTGTCCTGGGATGCGTAGGTTAGAGGGATTAGCGGGTAAATATGTAGGGATGTGGGGGTAGGGCCTGGGTGGGATTGTGGTCGGTGCAGACTCGATGGGCCGAATGGCCTCTTTCTGTGCTGTAGTGTTTCTAAGATTCTTCTAAGAACAGTGTGTGTGAGTGCACGTGTTTGAGTACGTGTGTGTCTGTGTGTATGTGTGTGCGTGTCTGTGTGTGTGTGTGTGTGAGTGTGTGTGTGTCTGTTAGCTTTAGGATAGTGATGGAAAAGGATGAGTGGTGTCCCAAGGTGTCTCCTCGACTGCTCAGGGAGACGAGAGATGAAATTGCTGGGCCTCTGACGGAAATCTTTGTCGCTTCTTTGGACACGGGTGAGGTCCCTGAGGATTGGAGGATAGCGAATGTGGTCCCGTTGTTTAAGAAGGGTAGCAGGGATAACCCAGGAAATTATAGGCCGGTGAGCTTGACGTCCGTGGTAGGGAAGTTGTTGGAGAGGATTCTTAGAGACAGGATGTATGCGCATTTAGAACGGAACAATCTCATTAGTGACAGACAGCATGGTTTTGTAAGAGGGAGATCGTGCCTTACAAATTTGGTGGAGTTATTTGAGGAAGTGACAAAAACGGTTGATGAAGGAAGGGCCGTGGATGTCGTCTGTATGGATTTCAGTAAGACATTTGACAAAGTCCCACATGGCAGGTTGGTTAAGAAGGTTAAGGCTCATGGGATACAAGAGGAAGTGGCTAGATGGGTGGAGAACTGGCTTGGCCATAGGAGACAGAGGGTAGTGGTCGAAGGGTCTTTTTCCGGCTGGAGGTCTGTGACCAGTGGTGTTCCGCAGGGCTCTGTACTGGGACCTCTGCTATTTGTGATATATATAAATGATTAGGAAGAAGGTGTAACTGGTGTAATCAGCAAGTTTGCGGATGACACGAAGATGGCTGGACTTGCGGATAGCGAAGAGCATTGTCGGGCAATACAGCAGGATATAGATAGGCTGGAAAATTGGGCGGAGAGGTGGCAGATGGAGTTTAATCCGGATAAATGCGAAGTGATGCATTTGGAAGAAATAATGTAGGGAGGAGTTATACAATAAATGGCAGAGTCATCAGGAGTATAGAAACACAGAGGGACCTAGGTGCGCAAGACCACAAATCCTTGAAGGTGGCAACACAGGTGGAGAAGGTGGTGAAGAAGGCATATGGTATGCTTGCCTTTATAGGACGGGGTTTAGAGTATAAAAGCTGGAGTCTGATGATGCAGCTGTATAGAACGCTGGTTAGGCCACATTTGGAGTACTGCGTCCAGTTCTGGTCGCCGCACTACCAGAAGGACGTGGAGGCGTTAGAGAGAGTGCAGAGAAGGTTTACCAGGATGTTGCCTGGTATGGAGGGTCTTAGCTATGAGGAGAGATTGGGTAGACTGGGGTTGTTCTCCTTGGAAAGACGGAGAATGAGGGGAGATCTAATAGAGGTATACAAGATTATGAAGGGTATAGATAGGGTGAACAGTGGGAAGCTTTTTCCCAGGTCGGAGGTGACGATCACGAGGGGTCACGGGCTCAAGCTGAGAGGGGCGAAGTATAACTCAGACATCAGAGGGACGTTTTTACACAGAGGGTGGTGGGGGCCTGGAATGCGCTGCCAAGTAGGGTGGTGGAGGCAGGCACGCTGACATCGTTTAAGACTTACCTGGATAGTCATATGAGCAGCCTGGGAATGGAGGGATACAAACGATTGGTCTAGTTGGACCAAGGAGCGGCACAGGCTTGGAGGGCCGAAGGGCCTGTTTCCTGTGCTGTACTGTTCTTTGTTCTTTGTAAGGTGTTGGATTGGGGGAAGGCTAACTATA
>NW_027594119.1:0-2500 GCF_964213995.1 Mustelus asterias | reverse complement strand
GAGGACCACGTGCAGTCAACGTGGTTGGAGCAAGCTCTGCTCCCTCCTCGCCCCGCGAACCCGCGCTCCCAGATCGATTCGACGACGGCGGCAGCTCCAGGTGGCCAGCGATGCTATTTTTGCGGTGGGGCCAAGCATCCACGGCAACAGTGTCCGGCAAGAACGGCAATCTGCAGCCACTGCGGTAAAAAAGGCCACTACGGCAAAGTCTGCAGGTCCAAACCTAAAAACGGCAGTGCAGCTTGTAACCCTCCAGAACGGAGACCATCTCTTTCGGCGCTGCAGTACCCACGAGGTCCGACCACGTGCGATCTCAGGACGGCGCCATCGTGGCAGACAGAGGAGGAGGAAGACCACCAGGAGTCGCTGCGCTTGGAGCCCTCGGCCACATGCGATTCATGGGGGCGGCCATCATGGTCCACGACGACTAGGAGCGACCAGCAGGGGTCCTCAGCATCCACATCGGCAGCATGCAGCAGCGACCAGCAGGGGTCCTCAGCATCCACATCGGCAGCATGCAGTGACGCCCAGGGGCCAACGGTGGCGTCGATCTCTCTGGATCAGACCAGGCATTACAGACTGGAACATTCCATGATGGAGGTAAAGGTTAGTGGCAGAACTGTGAATTGTCTGTTTGACAGTGGGAGCACCGAAAGTTTCATACACCCTGAAACTGCTAAAAGGTGTGGACTCCGGGTTCTCCCTGCCAAACAGACAATTTCCATGGCATCACAGTCCCGGTCTGTACCGATCCAAGGACAATGTATGGTAACTCTTGAGGTACAGGGCACAGTTTACGAGCAATACAGGCTCCTTGTGCTACCTCACCTTTGCGCGCCAATTCTCCTCGGACTAAACTTTATGGCCCACATGAGGAGTGTGATCCTACAGTACGGTGGGCCACTCCCTTCACTGGCAGTAGGGAACCAGCCGCAGCCTCCAAATTGCCCAAAGCGCCCCGCGTGCAATCTATCCACCCTGAAGATCACGACACCATCCCTTTTTAAAAATCTGGTACCTGGCTGCAAGCCCATCGCTACTAAAAGTAGGCGTTACAGCGCTGAGGACCGGATCTTTATTAGATCTGAGGTTCAGCGGCTCCTCAAGGAAGGGATCATACAGGCCAGTGCTAGTCCGTGGAGAGCGCAGGTCGTGGTAGTCAAAAGCGGGAACAAACCTCGGATGGTCATCGACTATAGTCAGACCATTAATAGATACACGCAGCTGGATGCGTATCCTCTCCCGCGCATTTCTGATATGGTCAATCAGATTGCGCAGTACCGAGTGTTTTCTACCATAGACCTTAAGTCCGCCTACCATCAACTCCCCATCCGCCCAGAGGACCGACAATATACGGCTTTTGAGGCGGATGGTCGTCTATACCAATTCCTCAGGGTTCCATTTGGTGTCACCAATGGGGTCTCGGTCTTCCAGCGTGCTATGGACCGAATGGTGGACCAGAACGGGTTGCGGGCTACCTTCCCGTACCTGGATAACGTCACCATCTGCGGCCATGACCAGCAGGACCACGACACGAATCTCCAACACTTTCTACGCACTGCATCTCGCCTGAATCTGACCTATAACAGGGAGAAGTGCGTATTCCGTACGCATAGGTTAGCCATCCTCGGATACGTGGTGGAAAACGGGGTCATTGGCCCTGATCCAGACCGTATGCGCCCACTCACTGAACTTCCCTTGCCCGCTAGCACGAAAGCACTGAGGAGATGCCTCGGGTTCTTTTCGTATTATGCACAGTGGGTCCCCAACTACGCGGACAAAGCTCGTCCGCTCATTAAGTCCACGACCTTCCCACTTACGCCGGAGGCCCAATTGGCCTTCAAGGTTTTGAAAAGCGACATCTCGAAAGCCACGATGCACGCGGTGGATGAATCCATCCCTTTCCAGGTGGAGAGTGATGCATCGGACTTCGCCCTAGCCGCCACACTAAACCAGGCAGGCAGGCCCGTCGCGTTTTTTTCCTGCACCCTTCAAGGCCCAGAGATTCGGCACTCAGCGGTGGAAAAGGAGGCTCAGGCCATTGTGGAGGCAGTCAGACACTGGCGCCATTACCTGGCAGGTAAGCGGTTCACCCTGATCACGGATCAACGATCCGTGGCGTTTATGTTCAGTAACACGCAGAGGGGCAAGATCAAGAACGATAAGATCTTGCGGTGGAGAATTGAGCTCTCCACCTATAATTACGATATTATGTATCGTCCAGGGAAGCTCAATGAGCCCTCGGATGCCCTCTCGCGCGGAACATGCGCCATCATGCAGGAGGACCGCTTGAAGGCTCTCCACAATGATCTGTGTCATCCTGGAGTCACCAGACTCTACCACTTCATAAAAGCCCGCAACCTACCCTACTCGGTGGAGGAGGTCAGGTCAGTTACTAGAAGTTGTCGGATTTGCGCAGAATGCAAACCACACTTTTATCGACCAGACCGGGCACATTTGGTCAAGGCCACTCGCCCTTTTGAGAGGCTGAGTGTAGATT
>NW_027594118.1:20000-21777 GCF_964213995.1 Mustelus asterias | reverse complement strand
ACTCTCCTCACACTCTCTCTCACACGCGCTCTCACACACTCTCTCACGCTCTCTCACACGCTCTCACACACACACTCTCTCATACATTCTCACACACACACTCTCACACACTCTCACACTCTCTCTCATTCTCTCTCTCACACTCTCTCTCACACTCTCACTCACACACACTCTCTCTCACACCCGCTCACACACACTCTCTCACACACTCTCTCACATTCTCTCTCTCACACTCTCTCTCACACTCTCTCTCACACACTCTCTCACACTCTCTCTCACACTCTCTCTCACACACTCTCTCACACTCTCTCTCACACTCTCTCTCACACTCTCGCCCACTCTCTCGCAAACTCTCCACACTCTCTCTCACACACTCTCTCACACTCTCTCTCACACTCTCTCACACTCTCCCTCACACTCTCCCTCACACTCTCTCTCACACCTCTCACTCACCCTCACACTCTCTCACACTCTCACACACACTCTCTCTCACACTCTCCCTCACACTCTCTCACACACTCTCTCTCACACTCTCTCACACACTCTCTCACACTCTCCCTCACACACTCTCACACACTCTCACACACAACACTCTCTCTCACACACTCTCTCACACTCTCTCTCACACTCTCTCTCACACTCTCTCACACCTCCCTCACACTCTCTCTCACACTCTCTCTCACACTCTCTCGCACTCTCTCTCACACTCTCTCACACTCTCACACACACTCTCCCTCACACTCTTCTCACACTCTCTCACACTCTCACACACACTCTCCCTCACACTCTCTCACACTCTCTCGCACACTCTCTCACACACTCTCTCACACTCTCCCTCACACACTCTCACACACACACTCTCTCTCACACTCTCCCTCACACACTCTCACACACTCTCACACACAGACACTCTCTCTCACACACTCTCTCACACTCTCTCTCACACTCTCTCACACTCTCCCTCACACTCTCTCTCACACTCTCTCTCACACTCTCTCGCACTCTCTCTCACACTCTCTCACACTCTCACACACTCTCCCTCACACTCTTTCTCACACTCTCTCACACTCTCCCTCGCACACTCTCACACACTCTCACACACAGACACTCTCTCTCACACACTCTCTCACACTCTCTCTCACACTCTCTCTCACACTCTCTCACACTCTCCCTCACACTCTCTCTCACACTCTCTCTCACACTCTCTCGCACTCTCTCTCACACTCTCTCACACTCTCACACACACTCTCCCTCACACTCTTTCTCACACTCTCTCACACTCTCACACACACTCTCCCTCACACTCTCTCTCACACTCTCTCACACACTCTCTCACACACTCTCTCACACTCTCCCTCACACACTCTCACACACACACTCTCTCTCACACTCTCCCTCACACACTCTCACACACTCTCACACACAGACACTCTCTCTCACACACTCTCTCACAGTCTCTCTCACACTCTCTCACACTCTCCCTCACACTCTCTCTCACACTCTCTCTCACACTCTCTCGCACTCTCTCTCACACTCTCTCACACTCTCACACACTCTCCCCTCACACTCTTTCTCACACTCTCTCGCACACTCTCTCACACACTCTCTCACACTCTCCCTCACACACTCTCACACACACACTCTCTCTCACACTCTGTCTCACACTCTCTCTCACACACACTCTCTCATACATTCTCACACACCCTTTCACACACTCTCACACTCTCTCTCATTCTCTCTCTCACACACTCTCTCACACTCTCTCACACACTCTCAC
>NW_027594118.1:10000-15000 GCF_964213995.1 Mustelus asterias | reverse complement strand
AAGTCCCATGTACTCATCCAGGAGTCTCTTAAAAGACCCTATTGAGTTTGCTTCCACTGACGGCAGCCGATTCCACTCACCCACCACCCTCTGAGTGAAAAACTTACCCTTGACATCTCCTCTGTACCTACCCCCCCCAGCACCTTAAAGCTGTGCATAGAACAGTGTGTGTGTAACTGGGAGGAGGTGTATGAGAAGATTAATCCTCCCACCCTCCGATCAGAATACGGGCAGCCCTTGCAAATCTGCAAAGGGATATAGATAGTCTAAGTGAGTGGGCGAGGGTCTGGCAGATGGAGTACAATGTTGGTAAATGTGAGGTCATCCATTTTGGTAGGAATAACAGCAAAACGGACTATTATTTAAATGGTAAAAAATTGCAGCATGCTGCTGTGCAGAGGGACCTGGGTGTCCTTGTGCAGGAATCTCAAGGAGTTGGTTTGCAGGTGCAGCAGGTAATTAAGAAGGCAAATGGAATTTTGTCCTTCATTGCTCGAGGGACGGAGTTTAAAAACAGCGAGGTTATGTTGCAGCTGTATAAGGTGCTGGTGAGGCCACACCTGGAGTACTGTGTACAGTTTTGGCCTCCTTACTTGAGAAAGGATATACTGGAGGGGGTGCAGAGGAGATTCACTCGGTTGATTCCGGAGTTGAGAGGGTTGGCTTATGAGGAGAGACTGAGTAGACTGGGGCTGTACTCATTGGAATTCAGAAGAATGAGGGGAGATCTTATAGAAACATATAAGATTATGAAGGGAATAGATAAGATAGAAGCAGGGAGGTTGTTTCCACTGGCGGGTGAAACTAGAACTAGGGGGCATGGCCTCAAAATAAGGGGGAGCAGATTTAGGACTGAGTTGAGGAGGAACTTCTTCACACGAAGGGTTGTGAATCTGTGGGATTCCCTGCCCAGTTGAGGCTTCCTCATTGAATGTTTTTAAGGCAGGGATAGATAGGTTATTGAACAGTGAAGGAATTAAGGGTTATGGTGAGCGGGCGGGTAAGTGGAGCTGAGTCCACGAAAAGATCAGCCATGATCTTGTTGAATGGCGGGGCAGGCTCGAGGGGCCAGATGGCCTACTCCTGCTCCTAGTTCTTATGTTCTTATGTGTGTGTGTGTGTGTGTAACTGGGAGGAGGTGTGTGAGAGGGTTAATCCTTCCTCCCTCCGATCGGGATACGGGCTGCCCTATATGTGTGTGTGTATGTGTGTAACTGGGAGGAGGTGTGTGAGAGGGTTAATCCTTCCTCCCTCCGATCAGGATACCGGCTGCCCTATGTGTGTGTGTGTGTGTGTAACTGGGAGGTGGTGTGTGAGAGGGTTAATCCTTCCTCCCTCCGATCGGGATACCGGCTGCCCTATGTGTGTGTGTGTGTGTGTAACTGGGAGGTGGTGTGTGAGAGGGTTAATCCTTCCTCCCTCCGATCAGGATACGGGCTGCCCTATATGTGTGTGTGTGTGTGTGTGTAACTGGGAGGAGGTGTGTGAGAGGGTTAATCCTTCCTCCCTCCGATCGGGATACGGGCTGCCCTATATGTGTGTGTGTGTAACTGGGAGGAGGTGTGTGAGAGGGTTAATCCTTCCTCCCTCCGATCGGGATACTGGCTGCCCTATGTGTGTGTGTGTGTGTAACTGGGAGGAGGTGTGTGAGAGGGTTAATCCTTCCTCCCTCCGATCGGGATACAGGCTGCCCTATGTGTGTGTGTGTGTGTAACTGGGAGGAGGTGTGTGAGAGGGTTAATCCTTCCTCCCTCCGATCGGGATACAGGCTGCCCTATGTGTGTGTGTGTGTGTGTGTAACTGGGAGGAGGTGTGTGAGAGGGTTAATCCTTCCTCCCTCCGATCGGGAAACGGGCTGCCCTATGTGTGTGTGTCTGTGTGTGTAACTGGGAGGAGGTGTGTGAGAGGGTTAATCCTTCCTCCCTCCGATCGGGATACCGGCTGCCCTATGTGTGTGTGGGTGTAACGGGGAGGGGGGGTGTGAGAGGGTTAATCCTTCTTCCCTCCGATCGGGATACAGGCTGCCCTATGTGTGTGTGTGTGTGTAACTGGGAGGAGGTGTGTGAGAGGGTTAATCCCCCTCCCTCCCTCCGATAGGGATACGGGCTGCCCTATGTGTGTGTGTGTGTGTAACTGGGAGGAGGTGTGTGAGAGGGTTAATCCTTCCTCCCTCCGATCGGGATGCCGGCTGCCCTATGTGTGTGTGTGTGTAACTGGGAGGAGGTGTGTGAGAGGGTTAATCCTTCCTCCCTCCGATCGGGATACGGGCTGCCCTATATGTGTGTGTGTGTGTGTGTAACTGGGAGGAGGTGTGTGAGATGGTTAATCCCCCTCCCTCCAATCGGGATACGGGCTGCCCTGTGTGTGTGTGTGTGTGTGTAACAGGGAGGAGGTGTGTGAGAGGGTTAATCCTTCCTCCCTCCGATCGGGATACGGGCTGCCCGATATGTGTGTGTGTGTAACTGGGAGGAGGTGTGTGAGAGGGTTAATCCTTCCTCCCTCCGATCGGGATACGGGCTGCCCTATGTGTGTGTGGGTGTGTGTAACTGGGAGGAGGTGTGTGAGATGGTTAATCCTTCCTCCCTCCGATCGGGATATGGGCTGCCCTATATGTGTGTGTGTGTAACTGGGAGGAAGTGTGTGAGATGGTTAATCCTTCCTCCCTCCGATCGGGATACCGGCTGCCCTATGTGTGTGTGGGTGTAACTGGGAGGAGGTGTGTGAGAGGGTTAATCCTTCCTCCCTCCGATCGGGATACGGGCTGCCTGGGGTGTGTGGGTGTAACTGGGAGGAGGTGTGTGAGAGAGTTAATCCTTCCTCCCTCCGATCGGGATACCGGCTGCCCTATGAGTGTTTGGGTGTAACGGGGAGGAGGTGTGTGAGAGGGTTAATCCTTCCTCCCTCCGATCGGGATACGGGCTGCCCTATATGTGTGTGTGTGTAACTGGGAGGAAGTGTGTGAGATGGTTAATCCCTCACTCTGTTAGAGTTCTCTTGGGTAACAGCAGTCCAAAGGCACACTCAGCCGATTCCTTCCACAAACAGTGCTGGACATCATGCATTGGAAACAGGCCCTTCGGCCCAACTTGTCCATGCTGCCCTTTTTTAAAATCCCCTAAGCTAATCCCAATTGCCCGTGTTTGGCCCATATCCCTCTATACCCATCGTACCCATGTAACTATCTAAATACTTTTTAAAAGACAAAATTGTACCCGCCTCTACTACTGCCTCTGGCAGCTCGTTCCAGATACTCACCTCCCTCTGTGTGAAAAAACTGCCCCTCTGGACCCTTTTGTATCTCTCCCCTCTCACCTTAAACCTATGCCCTCTAGTTTTAGACTCCCCTACCTTTGGGAAAAGATATTGACTATCTAGCTGATCTGTGCCCCTCATTATTTTATAGACCTCTATAAGATCACCCCTCAGCCTCCTACACTCCAGAGAAAAAAATCCCAGTCTATCCAACCTCTCCTTATAACTCAATCCATCAAGTCCCGGTAGCATCCTAGTAAATCTTTTCTGCACTCTTTCTAGTTTAATAATATCCTTTCTATAATAGGGTGACCAGAACTGTGCACAGTATCCCAAGTGCGGCCTTACCAATGTCTTGTACAACTTCAACAAGACGTCCCAACTCCTGTATTCAATGTTCTGACCGATGAAACCAAGCGTGCCGAATGCCTTCTTCACCACTCTGTCCACCTCTGACTGTCCTCGCCTGGAATGCAGTATTTACGGAACAAGGTTTTAGATACACTCACTTGTCCTGTATACATCAGCACTGGCCTGACTGAAGGCCGAATCAAAGGCTGTGTTCGACTGATAATCATTTTCCATTACTTGATGATTACTGGGTGGCACGGTAGCACAGTGGGTTAGCACTGCTGCTTCACAGCTCCAGGGACCCGGGTTCGATTCCCGGCTCGGGTCACTGTCTGTGTGGAGTTTGCACATTCTCCCCGTGTCTGCGTGGGTTTCCTCCGGGTGCTCCGGTTTCCTCCCACAGTCCAAAGATGTGCGGGTTAGGTTGATTGGCCAGGTTAAAAATTGCCCCTGAGATGCGAAGATTAGCGGGTAAATATGTGGGGGTGGGGCCTGGATGGGATTGTGGTCGGTGCAGACTCGATGGGCCGAATGGCCTCCTTCTGCACTGTAGGGTTTCTATGTAAGTTTTTTCTTGACAATTATGGAACCTTAATTTTCACAATTGTTGTAACCTAACTGGTTTGATCAGTAAGTTTGCGGACGACACGAAGGTTGGCGGATTTGCGGATAGCGATGAGGACCATCAGAGGATACAGCAGGATATAGATCGGTTGGAGACTTGGGCGGAGAGATGGCAGATGGAGTTTAATCCGGACAAATGTGAGGTAATGCATTTTGGAAGGTCTAATACAGATAGGAAATATACAGTAAATGGCAGAACCATTAAGAGTATTGATAGGCAGAGGGATCTGGGTGTACAGGTACACAGGTCACTGAAAGTGGCAATGCAGGTAGAGAAGGTAGTCAAGAAGGCATACGGCATGCTTGCCTTCATCGGCCGGGGCATTGAGTTTAAAGATTGGCAAGTCATGTTGCAGCTTTATAGAGCCTTAGTTAGGCCGCACTTGGAATCTAGTGTTCAATTCTGGTCGCCACACTACCAGAAGGATGTGGAGGCTTTGGAGAGGGTACGGAAAAGATTTACCAGGATGTTGCCTGGCATGGAGGGCATTAGCTATGAGGAGAGGTTGGAGAAACTTGGTTTGTTCTCACTGGAACGACGGAGGTTGAGGGGAGACAAAAGAACAAAGAACAATACAGCACAGGAACAGTCCCTTCGGCCCTCCAAGCCCGTGCCGCTCCCTGGTCCAAACTAGACCATTCTTTTGTATCCCTCCATTCCCACTCCGGTCATGTGGCTGTCTAGATAAGTCTTAAACGTTCCCAGTGTGTCCGCCTCCACCACCTTGCCCGGCAGCGCATTCCAGGCCCCCACCACCCTCTGTGTCAAATAC
>NW_027594118.1:2500-5000 GCF_964213995.1 Mustelus asterias | reverse complement strand
TTCAGTGGGAGAACAGCAGCCTCCAAATTGCCCAACGCGCTCCACCTGTAGCCTCTCGACGCTTAAGATTACCACACCCTCCCTGTTCCAGAATCTCGTGCCAGGCTGCAAGCCCATCGCAACTAAGAGTAGGCGTTACAGCGCTGAGGATCGGATCTTCATTCGATCTGAGGTTCAGCGGCTCCTCAAGGAAGGGATCATACAACCTAGCGCTAGTCCTTGGAGAGCGCAGGTCGTGGTGGTCAAGAGTGGGAACAAACCCCGGATGGTCATTGACTATAGTCAGACCATTAATCGATACACGCAGCTGGATGCGTATCCTCTCCCGTGCATATCTGACATGATCAACCAGATTGCGCAGTACCGGGTGTTCTCCACCATCGACCTAAAGTCTGCCTACCACCAGCTCCCCATTCGCCCAGAGGACCGACAATACACGGCTTTTGAGGCGGATGGTCGCTTGTACCATTTTCTAAGGGTTCCTTTTGGTGTCACCAATGGGGTCTCGGTCTTCCAGCGTGCTATGGACCGAATGGTGGACCAGAACGGGCTGCGGGCTACCTTCCCGTACCTGGATAACGTCACCATCTGCGGCCATGACCAGCAGGACCACGATGCCAACCTTCTTAGATTCCTACGCACTGCATCTCGCCTGAACCTGACCTACAACAGGGAGGAGTGTGTATTTCGCACGCGCCGCCTAGCTATCCTCGGATACGTGGTGGAAAACGGGGTCATTGGCCCCGATCCAGACCGTATGCGTCCCCTCCTCGAACTTCCCCTGCCCACCAGCGCAAAAGCACTGAGAAGATGCTTAGGCTTCTTCTCTTAATACGCACAGTGGGTTCCCAATTACGCGGACAAAGCCCATCCGCTCATCAAGTCTACCTCTTTCCCCCTAACACCAGAGGCCCGATTGGCCTTTGAAAAACTAAAAGCCGACATCGCGAAAGCCACGATGCACGCTGTTGATGAGTCCATCCCCTTCCAGGTGGAGAGCGATGCATCTGATTTTGCCCTGGCCGCCACACTTAACCAGGCGGGCAGGCCCGTCGCCTTTTTTTCTCGCACCCTCCAAGGCCCCGAAATTCGACATTCAGCGGTGGAAAAGGAGGCCCAGGCTATTGTGGAGGCCGTCCGGCATTGGCGCCATTACTTGGCGGGAAAACGGTTCACCCTGATCACGGAACAGCGGTCCGTGGCGTTCATGTTCAACAACACGTTACGGGGCAAGATCAAGAACGATAAGATCTTGAGGTGGAGAATCGAACTCTCCACCTATAATTACGACATCATGTATCATCCAGGGAAACTCAACGAGCCCTCGGATGCCCTCTCGCGTGGAACATGCGCCAGTATGCAGGAGGACCGTTTGCAGGCTCTCCACAGTGACCTCTGCCATCCAGGGGTCACTCGGTTCTACCACTTCGTAAAAGCCCGGAATCTACCCTACTCGGTGGAGAATGTCAGGTCCATAACTAGAAGCTGCCGGGTATGCGCGGAATGCAAACCGCACTTTTACCGACCTGACAGGGCACAACTCGTTAAGGCCACTCGTCCCTTCGAAAGACTGAGTGTGGACTTTAAGGGCCCCCTTCCCTCGACAGATCGGAACGTGTACTTCCTCAATGTGGTTGATGAGTACTCACGATTCCCTTTTGTCATTCCCTGCTCTGATACGTCCGCTGCCACGGTTATCAAGGCATTTCGTGATCTTTTCACCCTGTTCGGGTACCCCTGTTACATCCACAGCGACAGGGGCTCGTCGTTCATGAGCGATGACTTGAGGCAATTCCTGCTCTCATACGGGATTGCCTCTAGTAGAACCACGAGCTACAACCCTAGGGGTAACGGACAGGTGGAACGTGAGAATGCTACAGTCTGGAAGGCTGTCCTACTGGCGTTGAAGTCAAAAAGCCTTCCAGTCTCCCGTTGGCAAGAGGTACTCCCTGATGCGCTTCACTCCATACGCTCACTCCTGTGTACGGCAACCAACGCTACCCCCCATGAGAGGCTGTTTTCATTCCCTCAGAAGTCTTCCTCTGGGACCTCATTACCGTCTTGGTTGACGTACTCAGGATCTGTCCTCCTGCGGCGACATGTTAGGGCCCGTAAGTCCGACCCGTTGGTCGAACAGGTCCATCTCCTCCACGCCAACTCTCAGTATGCCTATGTGGCATACCCTGACGGGCCAGAGGACACGGTCTCGATTCGAGACCTGGAGCCAGCAGGGGGCTTGGAAACCCCTGTCGCTCCCACACCTCCTGTTAGAGACCCCCCCAACTATTGTTTCCCCTCCTGACACGGCGCGGGCAGCATCGGGACCATCACTTAACCCTCTTACTCCCGTGTACAGCTTGCCTGAGTCCAGGAGATGGTCGCCACTTCAAGGCGTGCCCGAGTTCAGCGGATTGTCACCACCTCGAGGTCTACCGGCCCGTGAGACATTGGAGGAGCGGTTGGACACCGCCTTGGGGAGAACGCCACCGCGAGTGCCTAC
>NW_027594117.1:0-15000 GCF_964213995.1 Mustelus asterias | reverse complement strand
CACCCACATTGAAACTTTACAGAGGCAGAAGAGGCCATTCGGTCCATCAAGTCTGCACTGACAACAATCCCACCCAGGCCCCATCCCCGAAATCCCACATATTTACCCTGCTCATCCCTCTAACATCCTGGGACACTAAGGGGCAATTTAGCATGGCCAATCCACCTAACCTGTAGATCTATGGACACTAAGGGGCAATTTAGCATGGCCAATCCACCTAACCTGTAGATCCATGGACACTAAGGGGCAATTTAGCACGGCCAATCCACCTAACCTGTAGATCTTTGGACACTAAGGGGCAATTTAGCACGGCCAATCCACCTAATCTCCACAGCTTTGGACATGATGTGACCTCTCTTCTGCATTCCAACAAATTAGAATTGGCATGTTAAAATTCCTCCAGTCTTCCTGTGAGCAGGCCACAAAATTGGATCAACCTTAGTTTCTCCACTTCCTTTTGTGTGCAAGTCTCTGTGGTTTGGTTAATAAGAAGGATTGGTGTCTTGGTCTTACTCTCACTGCTCACACCACAGCTATACTAATCTCTTAAATGGTCTTTTGCATGATTTTCCAGCGTTTTCTCTTTTGGTTTCAGATTCCAGCATCCGCAGTAATTTGCTTTTATCTGTGTGAATCCAGTTAGAGTAAGCATTAGGCTCGGAGGCCTTTCCGCTCTCCCACACTATTCATAAACTGAAAACATGTTCAATAGAAATGAAACTTTTCGTTCTGCCACATATTTTGTGAATTTTCCTAATTGTGTACTGCTGATATGCAGTGATAAATCCTGGCAATCAGCTGTATGATTATAAAGAAGCTTGTAAATGTTTGTGTGTACACTTCTGTACCTCTGTAGCTATGATATATCAAAAACTTGCATCCTTCGCACCTCCTATCAACTTTATTCATCATAAAATTGCATATTTGCCTTTCTAATAGAAACTCCCTATGTAAACGTGTCACACTGTAATTGCAGCCACCTGCCACTAGAGGCATTGCACTCTCACTGCTGGTGGGAAGGTGGTACGAGTTGACAGAAGTGAGTTTTATTATAAATCTGGAGACAGGAGCTGGTGCTGCCAAATGTAAAAGCCGAACAGGATGTGTGATTTCAAAGTGGAAACCGCGGGGCGGCACGGCAGCACGGTGGTTAGCACTGCTGCCCCACAGCGCCAGGGACCCGGGTTCAATTCCGGCCTCGGGTCACTGTCTGTGTGGAGTTTGCACATTCTCCCCGTGTCTGCATGGGTTTCCTCCGAGTGCTGCGGTTTCCTCCCACAGCCCAAAAGATGTGCGGGTTAGGTGGATTGGCCATGCTAAATTGCCCCTTAGTGTCAGGGGGACGAGCTAGGGTTAATGTATTGGGAATGATAGGGCTTGGGTGGGATTGTGGCCGGTGCAGACTCGATGGACCGAATGGCCTCCTTCTGCACTGTAGGATCCTATGAATCATATCCGCACATTTAGTCAAAATCACCCCCTTATTTACGCACTTGAAATCATAGAAACCCTACAGTACAGAAAGAGGCCATTCGGCCCATCAAGTCTGCACCGATCACGATCCCACCCAGGCTCTACCCCCATATATTTTACCCACTAATCCCTCTAACCTACGCATCTCAGGACACTAAGGGGCAATTTTCGCATGGCCAATCAACCTAACCCACACATCTTTGGACTGTGGGAGGAAACCGGAGCACCCGGAGGAAACCCACGCAGACACGAGGAGAATGTGCAAACTCCACACAGACAGTGACCCGAGCCGGGAATCGAACCCAGGTCCCTGGAGCTGTGAAGCAGCAGTGCTAACCACTGTGCTACCGTGCCGCCCATCTATCCTTGGTCTTGACTCTTGACTGTCTGTGCACAGTAAGCATGTCACTCAGATTAGCTTACAACATGACCTTTTCCCAACTGGGACTCACTCCATTGCCAGTGTTTCCACCAGCGTATGTTATTATCCACCTGATCCTCTTCTGAGATCTTAAAAGCTGCAGAATTCCTTGCCACCCTCCTCTTCCTGTAGCCAGAATCTGAAACCGATGTTTAAGGTATCCGTAATCCTGATCCCCATTAACCCTAATGATTCCCTGCACTGTTTCTTCCAATCGATCAATAAGAAGAAGCACTGAGGGAGATATTGACTTTCGTGGGATGGTATAATGTGGGGGACGATAGCGATTCAGGAGCCTGTTTCATATCTCTCCTGCTTCAAGGTCAATGGAAATGGAGGTCAGGAGAGAAGTAAAAGGATGTGCAAGTAAGGGAGGAAAGGAGAAAAGATTGATGTTCTGTGATCAGGCGGAGGGCAGGAGTGTTTAATTGATGGCTGCATTTGCTGCCAGTGCTGTGCATGCACAGTTGTATGCTGATGGTAGGCTGTCATCTGCCATCTGAGGCACAACCTCAGGTGAAAGGGACGATCCTTTAAAACAGAGATGAGGAGGACTTTCTTCAGCCAGAGAGTGGTGAATCTGTGGAACTCTTTGCCGCAGAAGGCTGTGGAGGCCGGGTCATTGAGTGTCTTTAAAACAGAGATAGATAGGTTCTTGATTGATCAGGGGTTATGGGGAAAAGGAAGGAGAATGGGCATGAGAAAAATGGGCGGCACGGTAGCACAGTGGTTAGCACTGCTGCTTCACAGCTCCAGGGACCTGGGTTCGATTCCCGGCTTGGGTCACTGTCTGTGTGGAGTTTGCACATTCTCCTCGTGTCTGCGTGGGTTTCCTCTGGGTGCTCCGGTTTCCTCCCACAGTCCAAAGATGTGCGGGTTAGGTTGATTGGCCATGCTAAAATTGCCCCTGGGATGCGTAGATTAGAGGGATTAGCGGGCAAAATATGTAGGGATATGGGCATAGGGCCTGGGTGGGATTATGGTCAGTGCTGACTCGATGGGCCGAATGGCCTCTTTCTGTACTGTAGGGTTTCTATGATTTCTATGAAAAATATCAGCCGTGATTGAACGGCGGAGCAGACTCGATGGGCCGAGTGGCCTAATTCTGCTTCTATGTCTTATGGTCTTATCTTTATAATGTAAGGGGTGGCTCGGTGGCACAGTGGTTAGCACTGCTGCCTCACAGGACCAGGGACCCAGGTTCAGTTCCCAGCCTCGGGTCACTCTCTGTGTGGAGTCGACACGTCCTCCCCGTGTCTGCGTGAGTTTCCTCCGGGTGCTCCGGTTTCCTTCCACGGTCCAAAGATGGTGCAGGTTTGGTTGATTGGCCGTGCTAAATTGACCCTAATGTCAGGGGGATTAGCAGACTAAATGTATGGGGTTACGGGAATAGGGCCTGGGTGGAATTGCGGTCGGTGCAGACTCGATGGGCTGAATGGCCTCCTTCTGTACTGTAGGGATTCTATGAATAACAGGCAATGCGCAGTGGGGTGAATACATAGCCACCATCTTTATAAGCGGGCAATGCGCAGCAGAGCACATGCACAGTCATTACTGGCCCTGGCAGCAGGAGAGAGAATGTTGTGCATTTCTACCCTGGGACTGATGGTGATGGAGTTTGGAAACTCCTTTTCCAGGGGGATGGAAGGGAAGGATTCGCAGACGGGAAGCTTAAAATCCTTTCCTTGTGGGATATTTTACTGCCGTCATGTGGTTAGTGTTTCTCCATCTCGCTATCCCAGTAACGTAGATGGATTGTACATTGCTCAGGGCGTTAGGTTCTATTGCCTCTCCTCAATCTTCCCCTTCTCCTACTCTGAGTTCTGGGCTGCAAACTCCTGCAGTGAACATCCTTGGATTTCAGCGCGTGCGCGGACCAGCGCGGGTGCAGAGACTTGTGTCAGCGGCCATCCTGCGTGGCCGTATTTGTGTTGGCAAAGAGACAGAGTGTGAATGGACAAGGTCAAAGTGAGTGGTAATGGGACAATGATGAAAGGAAACGTGGGTCCAAGTGCAAGCAAATGGCAGCTAATACCAATCATTTCACTGGTCGAGTTCCAACTGTTTAAACCCTTCTCTACTTCAATTACAGTGACATGCTCTGTTACTGCTTATATTCATGCATCTGTCCAAAGGTATGAATATTTATTTGTTTACTTGTGATGTCTTGATGTGTTATAACCTCCAGGTTTCAAGGGGACTTACTGTGAGACAGATATCAATGAGTGTGAGAGTAACCCCTGTGTGAACAATGGTGTGTGTATGGATATCGTCAACGGCTTCATCTGCAAGTGCCCCTCAGGTAAGAAGCAACTTTAAATGGACTCTGGTCTCCCTGAACATTCGCTATTGTCGGGATTCTCCGGTGAGGCGTACTCTTGGCAGCACAGTGGTTAGCACTGCTGCCTCATAGCGCCAGGGACCCGGGTTCAATTCCTGGCTTGGGTCACTGTCTGTGTGGAGTTTGCACGTTCTCCCCGTGTCTGCGTGGGTTTCCTCCGGGTGCTCCGGTTTCCTCCCACAGTCCAAAGATGTGCGGGTTAGGTGGATTGGCCGTGCTAAACTGCCCCTTAGTGTCAGGGGGACTAGCTGGAGTAAATGCATGAGGTTATGGAGATAGGCCTGTGTGGGATTGTGATCGGTGAGCATAAGAACTAGGTGCAGGAGTAGGCCATCTGGCCCCTCGAGCCTGCTCCGCATTTAATAAGATCATGGCTGATCCTTCGTGGACTCAGCTCCACTTACCTGCCCGCTCACCATAACCCTTAATTCCTTTACTGTTCAAAAATCTATCTATCCTTGTCTTAAAAACATTCAATGAGGTAGCCTCAACTACTTCACTGGACAGGCAATTCCACAGATTCACAACCCTTTGTGTGAAAAAGTTTCTCCTCAACTCAGTCCGAATGGTCTCCTTCTGCACTGTAGGGATTCTATGTAGAAGGTCCAGAGAAATACAGGCACCATGTTGTTGTACACTCTTGAATGGGTTAGTGTAAAAACCTCCCCAAGCTCCTTCAGCACCTGAGTGAGGAGGTGAGGAATTGAATAAGAGCAAATTACTGCGGATGCTGGAATCTGAAACCAAACGAGAAAATGCTGGAAAATCTCAGCAGGTCTGGCAGCATCTGTAAGGAGAGAAAAGAGCTGACGTTTCGGGTCCAGATGACCCTTTGTCAGAAGTTGAGGAACTGAAAGAGCTTTGACGAAGGGTCATCTGGACCCGAAACGTCAGCTCTTTTTTCTCCTTGCAGATGTTGCCAGATTTTCCAGCATTTTCTCTTTTGGTTTCAGATTCCAGCACCCGCAGTAATTTGCTTTTATGTTGAGGAACTGAAACCTGATTGACTTCAGGTTTGGTTGAATGAACTCACCCGGGCTGGGGGAGTGGCAAGGCTGTTTGTTGGCCTGGGTAATTTGCAGCACAGGAGTGGGAGCAGTGCTCAGCTCCTGATTTCTAGCCAGTGACTCTGGTCGAGAAAGATGTGCGAGGGGTTACGTGAATAAGATCAGATTAACCTGTACTCTTCCTCCCACCCCGGTTCATTAGATCGTTCAGCTTCATTCTTTGAATGATACAGAAGTAGGCCATTCGGCCCATAGTGCCTCTACTGGCACTTTGAAAGATCTATTCAATTACTGCAACTCCCCTGCTCTTTCCCCATAGCCCCCGCACATTTTTCCCATTGACGTATTTAGAATACCTACAGTACAGAAGGAGGCCATTGGGCCCATCGAGCCTGCACCGACAACAATCCACCCTGTCCCCATAACCCCACATATTTACCCTGCTAATCCCCTCATAACTAGGGTCAATTTAGCATGGACAATCCACCTAACCCGCACATCTTTGGACTGTGGGAGGAAACCGGAGCGCCCGGAGGAAACCCACGCAGACACAGGGAGAACGTGCAAACTCCACACAAACAGCGAACCAAGCCGGGATTCGAACCCAGGTCCCTAGCGCAGTGAGGCAGCAGTGCTAACCACTGTGCAACCGTGCCGCCCACAATTTGTTTAGACAATATCTTTTTGAAAGTTACTCTTTGCTTCCAATGCCCTTTCAGGCAGTATGTTCGAAAGCATAACAGTTTATTGTGGCTCCTGTTGCCCCTAGTTCTGTTTAGTGTCACAAGTAGGCTGACATTAACACTGCAATGAAGTTACTGTGAAAAATCCCCTACTCTCCACACTCCGGAGCCTGTTCGGGTACACTGAGGGAGAATTTAGCACGGCCAATGCACCTAACCAGCACGTCTTTGGACTGTGGGAGGAAACCAGAGAACCCGGAGGAAACCCACGCAGACATGGGAAGAACGTGCAGACTCCACACAGACAGTGACCCAAGCTAGGAATCGAATCCAGGTCCCTGGTGCTGTGAGACAACAGTGCTAACCACTGTGCCACCAATTTGCCAATTACTTTAAATCTGTGGCCTCTGGTAACCAGCTGTTTTGCCACTGGAAACAGTTTCACCTTATTTACTCTGACAAAATATCCCCTCTGTTCTAAGAATCATCCCAGCTGCTCCAGTTTCTCCACGTAATGAAGTCCTGCATCCTAGCGCCATCCATGAAGAATGCCCACCTGAATAAGGCTTGAGAATTGCCTCTCTAAACCAGTCCGGATATCTATGGGGTGGCCCGGTGGCACAGTGGTTGGCACTGCTGCCTCATATCACCAGGGACCCGGGTTCGATTCCCGGCTTGGGTCACTGTCTATGTGGAGTCTGCATGTTCTACCCGTGTCTGAGTGGGTTTCCTCCCACAGTCTGAAAGACGTACTGGTTAGGGTGCATTGGCCATGCTAAATTCTCCCTCAGTGTACCCGAACCGGCGCTGGAGTGTGGCGACTGGGGGATTTTCACAGTAACTTCATTGCAGTGTTAATGTAAGCCTACTTGTGACACGGATAAACAAACTTTAAAACTTTGGCCCTGATTTTACTGGCACGCAGAACAGCATTCTCCGTTGGCCTCGGGTGGGCGTGCCGGTAAAATTCCGGCCTTTATTTCACTCTGTACTCCTCTAAGACAAGCTCCTTAAAAATCCTCTGAAGGTGCTATATAAATGCAAGTTGTTGTTGCTGGCAGCCGAGTGGCGTCTAATCATCCTTATCCCCGGATGTGCCGCTGTCTAAAGGAGTAACGAACAAAATAGATTGAGAGGGAGCCAGGGTTTTCACTTGGTAAATTGAAAGCGTGCCACTCTCCCAAGACACTGCAAGTAGTTCAGAAACATTGTGGTAAAATCAGGCGAAACACTTCTCAGGATCTACAGCTGCGGGCAGCTTCACTTTTGATTTAAATACAGGGAAATGTCACAGTGACCCCCAATGTGCATTGTGACCTATTTTGTCTCCCGTCCAAGGTATGGTTACCATGGTCGCAGTCCTGCTAAGTCCACAGCAATATCATCTCTGGTATGCAATTGATTACCATCAGATAGCCTTAGATTGCTTTGTGGCAATGAAACGTGGACATTTCCAGAGGCTGGGAGGATTTTATTTTTTGAAGTACCTTGGAATTTTACCAACAGTCACTCATTTACCCAAGTTTGCACTTACTGTGAGCTGTATACAGTGTACTGGAAGCAGTTAGATCAATATGCCAAATGTCGCTTTGTACTGCCAAATTTCTGACAGAGATCATAGAACGATACAGTGCAGCAGGCCATTTGACCCATCCTGCCCGTGTTGGCTCTCTGTGGAGGCCATTTAATCTATTCTGACCGTGTTGGCTCTCTGTAGAGATATCCAATCTTTCCAAATATATATATATATATATATATATCCAATTTCTTTTGAAAGTTACTGCTGAATCTGCTTCCAACATTCCTTCAACGCAGTACATACCAGACACAACTCGCTGTGTTAAAAAAAAATAAAGCTTCCCAAACACTCCTTGTGGTTTTCCAATCCTAGATTTTACTGTTTTAATGATGTCCCAAGGAGTAGGCTTTTGACAAGCATAGCAATTGTGTAGTTAAATCTTTAAAAAAAAAAGTGAGAATTGCACTTGAAGTCTATGATGGTTTGATACTGCAGTTGTAAAAAATTCATTCATGGGACATGGGCATCACTGGCTGGCCAGCATTTATTACCCGTCCTTAGTTGCCCTCGGAGGGTAGTTGAAAACCAACCACATTGCTGTGGCTCTGGAGTCACATGTAGGCCAGACCGGGTGAGGATGGCAGATTTCCTTCCCTAAAGGACATTAGGGCGGCATGGTGGCACAGTGGTTAGCACTGCTGCCTCATAGCACCAGAGGCCCGGGTTTAATTCTCGGCTTGGGTCACTGTCTGTATGGAGTTCTCCCCGTGTCTGCGTGGGTTTCCTCCGGGTGCTCCGGTTTCCTCCCACAGTCCAAAGATGTGCTAATTAGGTTCGTTGGCCATGCTAAATTGCCCCTTAGTGTCAGGGTAAATAAGTGGGGATATGGGGATAGGAGGGATTGTGATCGGTGCAGACTTGATGGGCCAAATGGTCTCTTTCTGCACTGTAGGGATTCTATGATTCTAGTGAACCAGATGGGTGTTTCTGACAATGGTTTCATGGTCATCAGTAGACTCTTAATTCCAGATATTTTTTATTGAATTCAAATTCCACCATCCGCCGTGGTGGTATCCGAACCCGGGTCCCCAGAACATTAGCTCAGTTTCTGGATTAATAGCTTAGCGATAATACCACAAGGCCATTGCCTCCCCATAATGGTTCTCCTTTATGGCCCTCAAGCATTTTCAGGTTGTAAATGATTAATGACTAAATTAATGTCATTTAAGATATAAAAATCTTTCTTTTAACTCTGGGTTTCCTGAGGTTGATGTCAGTGCATCGGTATACAAGAAAGTAGTTGAAGATTTGCATTTATTTATTTATATCGGTGAGGGACATCTGTCATTGCTTCTTGGGCAATGAATAAATTGGGAGTGCAGTGACCATTACATTTTCAGCAAACATAGTAGTCGTTTCGCACGCAACATTCCCACAAATAGCAGTTGGATGAGGGACCAGTCCATCTGGTACTCATTGAAGGAGAAATCTTGGCCAGGATACGGGAAGAACTCCCTGCCTTTTTCCACTTTGTGCCATGGGATCTTTCTCACTGGACGGGACAAGCAGAAAATACAGATTTAAAGGATCATCTGAAGTATAGTGTTTGCAGTAATCTACCACTGCCTCATTACTACACAATCTGTAAATTATACTCCAGACTTCCTTATGCAGCAATAGAGGCGAGGAGAAATTTCTTCACCCAGAGGGTGGTGAATGTGTGGAATTCACATGTGTGGAAAGTAGTTGAGGCCTAGCTTTAAAAAAAAGGGTTGCATGGACAAGCTGGGCCGAAGGGCCTGTTTCCATGCTGTAAACCTCTATGACTCTAGGTCAACACTTTGATTTGATTTATTATTGTCACATGTATTGGGATACAGTGAAAAGTATTGTTTCTTGCGCGCTATACAGACAAAACATACCGTTCATAGAGAAGAAAAGGAGAGAGTGCAGAAGGTGGTGTTACAGTCATAGCTAGGGTGTAGAGAAAGATCAACTTAGTGCGAGGTAGGTCCATTCAAAAGTCTGACAGCAGCAGGGAAGAAGCTGTTCTTGAGTCCGTTGTCTGATTTCAAGAAGATATTAGATATAGGTCTTGAGGCTAAAGGGATCAAGGGATATGTTGGGAAGCGGAAATCAGGATATTGAATTCGATGATCAGCCATGATCAAGCTGAATGGCGGAGCAGGCTCGAAGGGCCGAATGGCCTCCTCCTGCTTCTAGCTTCTATAATTCTATGTTTATGTTAGCATCTTGTATTTATGGTGCATCCTTGACGTTGTAAAATATCCCAAAGCGCTTCACAGGAGCACAAACAAAGTTTGGCGTCAAGCCACAGAAGGATATTCTGGGACAAGCGATCAAAAGTTTGGTCAAAGAGATTGGGTTGAAGTAGCGTCTTGTAGAAGGTTAGAGAAGCAAAGATTAGGGAGGGAGTTCCGGAGCTTGGGGCCAGTTGCCAGTGGCAGAGCAACAAAAATCTCACTGTAGAAGACAACAAGAAGGCAGCGATCCTTCTTTTTTTTTTATTCGTGGGACATGCTGGCTGCCCAGTAATTATAGCCCATTCCTAGTTGCCCTTGGAGGGCAGCTGAGTGTCAACCACATTGCTGCGGCTCTGGAGTCACGTGTAGGCCAGACCGGGTAAGGACGGCAGATTTCCTTCCCTAAAGGACATTAGTGAACCAGATGGGTTTTTCCGACAACCGATTCACGGTCATCAGTAGATTCTTAATTCCAGATATTTTTTATTGAATTGAAATTCCACCAAATGCCTGACGGGATTCGAACCTGGGTCCCCAGAACATTAGCTGAGTTTTGGGATTAATAATCTAGTGATACCACTAGGCCATTGCCTCCTCCATATGATGGCCAAATTAATACGCTGGAGCATCATTTGTTGGTCCAGGAGGAGTGGAGTTATACCTGAGCCTGGTTAAAGCTTATTTATTATTGTCACAAGTGGGCTCGCATTAACACTGCAATAAAGTTACTGTGAAAATCCCCTAGTCGCCACACTCCACCTGTTCGGGTTACACTGAGGGAGAATTTAGAATGGCCAATGCACCCTAACCAGCACGTCTTCCGGACAGTGGGAGGAAACTGGAGCACTCGGAGGAAACCCATGCAGACATAGGGACTACATGCAGACTCTACACAGACAGTGACCCTAGCCAGGAATCGAACCCAGGTCCCTGGCGCTGTGAGGCAGCTGTGCTAACCACTGTTTGAACAACTATTACCCTAATCTGATACCTACTATCTAGCAGCCAGTGGAACTGGAACCCTGGTTTGCAGTTTCCCAGCGCAGGCTTGCTGAGATGAGTTGCATATTGCTTATGTAAGTGAATTCAACACGGTGCTGGAATTGAACAGGTTGGCCTGTTTTCTGCGGTGCAGTGAGGCAATGCTTTCACCAATTTGCTTCACTGTGACTTACCCCTCGAGCAGAAAGCTTTGCTTTCTTTAAGTCAGCAAGTAGCCAAACTTGCCCAGACACAGACCAATGGATTCATGTGCCTGACTTGTTGACTACAACAGACTTGCATTTCTGGAGCACTTTTCACAACCTCAGGGCTGACCCAAGGCACCTTGCAACCGGTGAAGTACTTTGAAACATGGGAGCAAAATATTGCGGATGCTGGAAATCCGGATCAAAACAGAAAATGCTGGAAAAACCCAGCAGGTCTGGCAGCATCCACGGAGGGAGAAGTAGAGTTAACTTTTCGAGTCCATATGAGTCTTTTTCAGAGTTAAAGAGAGGGAGAAATTTGGTCGATTGTATATTGTGTCAAGAGGGGGCTGGAGCAGACTAGAGGGTCAGTGATTGGTGAGAACTATGAGAGATTGCAGCAAAGATGTGTAGGTCGCAAGACAGAGAGAGTGTTAATGGCAGGGTTAAGGACTAAGGAAGTGCTAATAGCGGCATAAGATAAGATAGTGGGATGTGTTAATAGGAGGATGAAGGTTAATGCTCAGTGAAAACAAAAATAAAGAACAAGTAAGTGAGTTTTGGAAGGTATGCATTGGGACAAAAAATATTCTGGATATAAAAAGGGTCAAGATGGAAGAGAAAGGTCACAGTCTAAAGTTGTTGAACTCAGTGTTGTCCCTGAAGGCTGTAATGTGCCTAATCAGAAGATGAGTTACCGTTCATCGAGCAAGCACTGGGCATCATTGGAACAGGCCAAGGATGGGCATGAGAAGAAGGTGCTGAGTTAAAATAGCAAACAACAGGCAGGCGCTGAAGGTGTCCCACAAAGCGGCCACCCGGTCTGTGTTTGGTCTCCCCAGTGTAGAGGGAGCAGCGAATGCAGTTGACCACATTGCAGGAGGTACAAGTGAAATGCTACTTCACCTGAAAGGAGTGTTTGTGGCTTTGAATGGTGAGGAGGGAGGAGGTAAAGGGGCCGGGGTTGCATCTTCTATGATTGCAAGGGAAGGTGCCTTGGGAAGGGGATGAGGAGTTGGGGGTGACGGAGGAATGGACCAGGGTGTTACAGAGGGAGTGAGGATGAAGAGTTGGGGGTGACGAAAGAGTGGACCAGGGTGTCACAGAGGGAGCGAGGATGAGGAGTTAGGAGTGATGGAGGAATGGACCAGGGTGTCACGAAGGGAGCGAGGATGAGGAATTGGGGGTGACGAAAGAGTGGACCAGGGTGTCACGAAGGGAGCGAGGATGAGGAGTTGGGGGTGATGGAGGAATGGACCAGGGTGTCATGGAAGAGGTGAGAATGAGGAGTTTGGGGTGACGGAGGATTGGACATGGGTGTCACGGAGGGAGCGAGGATGAGGAGTTGGGGGTGACGGAGGAGTGGACATGGGTGTCACGGAGGGAGCGAGGATGAGGAGTTGGGGGTGATGGAGGATTGGATCAGGGTGTTTTTTGAAATTAAGGTGCTTGCCATCACTTCCTGTTCTGACTGATATACAATCATAGAGTCATAAAGGTTTACAGCATGGAAACAGGTCCTTCGGTCCAACTTGTCCATGCTGCCCTTTTTTTTCAACCTCTAAGCTAGTCCCAATTACCCGTGTTTGGCCCATATCCCTCTAAACCCATCTTACCCATATAACTGTCTAAATGCTTACTAAAAGACAAAATTGCACCCGCCTCTACCACTGTTCCAGACACTCACCACCCTCTGTGTGAAAAAATTGCCCCTCTGGGCCCTTTTGTATCTCTCCCCTTTCACCGTAAACCTATGCCCTCTAGTTTTAGACTCCCCTACCTTTGGGAAAAGATATTGACTATCTAGCTGATCTATGCCCCTCATTATTTTATAGACCTCTATAAGGTCACCCCTCAGCCTCCTACGCTCCAGAGAAAAAAGTCCCAGTCTATCCAGCCTCTCCTTTTAACTCAAACCATCAAGTCCCAGTATCATCCCAGTAAGTCTTTTCTGCACTCTTTCTAGTTTAATAATATCCTTTCTATATTAGGGTGACCAAAACTGTACACAATATTCCAAGTGTGGCCGTACCAATGTCTTGTACAACTTCAACAAGATGTCCCAACTCCTGTATTCAATGTTCTGACCATATCTTATGAAGCATGGCACCTTTTGTAAACTTGAGCTCATCTAAAACTCTGCTCGTCATATCCTAACTCGTACAAAATCCTGTTCCCCCATCACCCCTGCACTCTCTGCCCAAGTTGGCTCCCAGTCTGGCAACAGCTCAATTTTTAAAATTACGTCCCTGTTTTCACATCCCTCCAAGGTCTCACCCTCTCCCTATCTCAGTAAATTCCTCCAACCCTCTGTGCTTCTCTTGTACATCCCTGATGTTCACCACTCCACTATTGGTGGCTGAGATTTCAACTGCCTGGTCTCTGAACTCTGGAGTTCGCTTCCTAACCCTCTCTACCTCTCTCTTCTCCCTTAGACGCACCTCGCCGACCAAGCTTTTGGTCACACGTAGTAATATCTCTTTACGAGGCTCAGTGTCAACATTTGATTGAAACTCTCCGGTGAAGTGCCTTGGGAAGGTTTACTAAATTATATAAATGCAAGTTAGTGTTGACAGAAAACCCAGTGCAAACATTTGCGTTATGTGATCTTTAGTGGTAGAGGAATGTTTTAATGTAGGACTCCAGGGGTTAACAGTTTAGGGTGTTGGAGATTGTGGAGGATTTTCATAGAATCATAGAACCCCTACAGTGCAGAAAGAGGCTATTTGGCCCATCGAGCCTACACCGACAACAATCCCACCCAAGCGCTATTCCTGTAACCCCACATATTTACTCTGCTAATCCCCCTGAAACTAAGGGGCAACTTATCGTGGACAATCAAACTAACCTGCACATCTTTGGACTGTGGAAGGAAACTAGAGCATCTGGAGGAAACCCGCACAAACAGGGGGAGAATGTACAAACTCCACAGAGATGGTCACCCGAGGCCGGATTTGAACCCAGTTCCCTAGTGCTGTGAGGCAGCAGTGCTAACCACTGTGCCACTGTTGTGTGGAAGTTGGCACATTGCCTGACCTAACTGACTAATCCTCTCATAGAAACCCTACACAGTGTAGAAGGAGGCCATTCGTTCCATTGAGCCTGCACTGACAACAATCCTACCCCATGCCCTATCCCCACAACCCCACTCATTTACCCCACTAATCCCTCTAACCTCCACATCCCAGTACACTGAGGGACAATTTAGCATGGCCAATCCACCTAACCCGCACATCTTTGGACTGTGGGAGAGGAAACCAGAGCACCCGGAGGAAACCCACGCAGACACGGAGAGAATGTGCAAAGACAGTGACCCAAACCCAAAATTTGCCCAAAAAACATAGCGATCTAATTCACAATAATAAAACTGTGCACCAAGTCATAACCGTACATTCTTTTTTTAAAAAAAAATCGAAGTCTCTCCCCCATGTGCTGACTGGTAGGTGTTTAACGGGAGAGAGGCCTGCAGTGTAGGCCTCACCAGCTATTCTTGTGGTGGGGAGGTTATTCAGAGGTCAGGGTGCAGTATACCTCAGCCAATCCTTTGAAGAAGCTCTCCGTTGGTGGTTGATTGACAAGAGGGGCCGTGTCTGTTATCTCCTGGAGGCGGACAATGTGTCAATTGTTCTCCAAAGGCCTCGGTTCCCCTCGCCTGAGAAGTAGCTGCCCTTAATGAGAGGGAGGCTTAATTCTTTTAGGCCCAATTTACATTTGGGGCAGACACGGGGCCCCTCATATGCTTACTGTGTTTCACATGCAGCCATTGAAGGTCCTGCTTGAAGGAGCAGCACCTTAGAATACAACTGACAGATTCAGTCAGTTCTCCTGGTGCTCCCACTCTCTTTTCATATTCTGTATTGTCACTGTGCTTTTCCTTTCTCAATAAGCTGACACAGGAATACATTGACGAGGGCTCCCAAGTTTCTGAATACGTTTTTTGTTAAGATTCTAGAGAGCTGCGGAATATAAATTTCTGATCTGAATTCAGACAATTCCACTCAGCAGCCGTGGACTTTTAAATCTCTCAAAAAAAACTCTCTTCAGTCAAGCAGCCGGGCTATGATGATGTGATCTTTGTGATTTACATCAGCAAATATTCCTCTCT
>NW_027594116.1:0-17500 GCF_964213995.1 Mustelus asterias | reverse complement strand
TAAGTGTAATGGCGTCCTTCACAAGTCATGTGATTGGACGTTCGAGCCATGTGATCGGTTTCTGGTTACACGGTTGGCTAAATAACAGAGGATCTTCCATATGCTCGAAGTGGAGAATTGTGGGTAAAAGACACACTGCAGCCCTTTGTTTGGCAGCGATAAGAGACCAACCATCGCAAGAAGACCTGTGCCCTGAAGGATGCTTCAGAGAAGAAGGAGATGGATTCGACATCGAGAATATTTCTTGGCCCAGGTGTTCCTAAACTCGGTCGTATCTATTGTCAGTGCAATAGTTAAAAGTTGATGTTTCGTTAAAATGCGGTTTAAGAGTTAAGGTTCTGTTGAAATTTGATGTTGAGTTGGAGTTAAAGTTCAGTAAAGGGTTAATGAGTTGCAACTGTTTATGTTTGAGTTGGTACGGGAAGTGTAAAATAAATTGAATTCTTGTCCTTCCTTGTCTCATTAGACTGGAATGCTTGGAAAGTGTTTAAATTAAAGCTTCCAGAAGATTCTCTGTCATCCAGCCAATTCATCCAGCTGTGGGTTGCATGGTGGCACAGTGGGTTAGCGCTGCTGCCTCACAGCGACAGGGAGCCGGATTCGATTCCCGGCTCGGGTCACTGTCTGTGCGGAGTCTGCACATTCTCCCCGTGTCTGCGTGGGTTTCCTCCGGGTGCTCCGGTTTCCCCTCTCAGTCCGAAAGACGTGCTGGTTAGGTGCTCAATTCTCCCTCAGTGTTACCCCGAACAGGCACCGGAGTGTGGCGACGAGGCGGATTTTCACAGTAACTTCACTGCAGTGTTAATGTAAGCTGACTTGAGACACTAATGAATAAACGATTCCCTCTAGTTTTCAATTCCCTTTCCCTGGGAGAAAGAACATGGGCGGACGTTTCCTGCCACACTCACCCCAAGGCTGGAAAATCCCACCCATACAATCATAGAATCCTGCAGTGCAGAAGGAGGCCATTCAGCCCATCGAGTCTGCACCGACCACAATCCCACCCAGGACCTATCTCCTTAACCCCATGCATTTACCTCAGCTAATCCCCCTGACACTAAGGGGCAATTTAGCATGGCCAATCCATCTAACCTACACATCTTTGGACACTAAGGGACAATTTAGCATGGCCAATCCACCTAACCCACACATCTTTGGACACTAAGGGGCAACTTAGCATGGCCAATCCACCTAACCCGCACATCTTTGGACACTCAGGGGCAATTTAGCATGGCCAATCCACCTAACCTACACATCTTTGGACACTAAGGGACAATTTACCATGGCCAATCCACCGAACCCGCACATCTTTGGACACTAAGGGGCAATTTAGCATGGCCAATCCACCTAACCTGCGCATCTTTGGACACTAAGGGACAATTTACCATGCCCAATCCACCTAACCTACACATCTTTGGACACTAAGGGGCAATTTAGCATGGCCAATCCACCTAACCTGCGCATCTTTGGACACTAAGGGGCAATTCAGCATGGCCAATCCACCTAACCTACACATCTTTGGACACTAAGGGGCAATTTAGCATGGCCAATCCACCTAACCTGCACATCTTTGGACACTAAGGGGCAATTTAGCATGGCCAATCCACCTAACCTACACATCTTTGGACACTAAGGGGCAATTTAGCATGGCCAATCCACCTAACCTACACATCTTTGGACACTAAGGGGCAATTTAGCATGGCCAATCCACCTAACCTACACATCTTTGGACACTAAGGGACAATTTAGCATGGCCAATCCATCTAACCCGCACACCTTTGGACACTAAGGGGCAACTTAGCATGGCCAATCCACCTAACCTGCACATCTTTGGACACTAAGGGGCAATTTAGCATGGCCAATCCACCTAACCTGCTCATCTTTGGACACTAAGGGGCAATTTAGCATGGCCAATCCACCTAACCTGCACATCTTTGGACACCAAGGGGCAATTTAGCATGGCCAATCCACCTAACCCGCACATCTTTGGACACTCAGGGGCAATTTAGCATGGCCAATCCACCTAACCTACACATCTTTGGACACTAAAGGACAATTTACCATGGCCAATCCACCGAACCCGCACATCTTTGGACACTAAGGGGCAATTCAGCATGGCCAATCCACCTAACCTACACATCTTTGGACACTAAGGGGCAATTTAGCATGGCCAATCCACCTAATCTACACATCTTTGGACACTAAGGGACAATTTAGCATGGCCAATCCATCTAACCCGCACACCTTTGGACACTAAGGGGCAACTTAGCATGGCCAATCCACCTAACCTGCACATCTTTGGACACTAAGGGGCAATTTAGCATGGCCAATCCACCTAACCTGCTCATCTTTGGACACTAAGGGGCAACTTAGCATGGCCAATCCACCTAACCTGCACATCTTTGGACACTAAGGGGCAATTTAGCATGGCCAATCCACCTAACCCGCACATCTTTGGACACTCAGGGGCAATTTAGCATGGCCAATCCACCTAACCTACACATCTTTGGACACTAAGGGACAATTTAGCATGGCCAATCCACCTAACCCACACATCTTTGGACACTAAGGGGCAACTTAGCATGGCCAATCCACCTAACCCGCACATCTTTGGACACTCAGGGGCAATTTAGCATGGCCAATCCACCTAACCCACACATCTTTGGACACTAAGGGGCAACTTAGCATGGCCAATCCACCTAACCCGCACATCTTTGGACACTCAGGGGCAATTTAGCATGGCCAATCCACCTAACCTACACATCTTTGGACACTAAGGGACAATTTACCATGGCCAATCCACCGAACCCGCACATCTTTGGACACTAAGGGGCAATTTAGCATGGCCAATCCACCTAACCTGCGCATCTTTGGACACTAAGGGACAATTTACCATGCCCAATCCACCTAACCTACACATCTTTGGACACTAAGGGGCAATTTAGCATGGCCAATCCACCTAACCTGCGCATCTTTGGACACTAAGGGGCAATTCAGCATGGCCAATCCACCTAACCTACACATCTTTGGACACTAAGGGGCAATTTAGCATGGCCAATCCACCTAACCTGCACATCTTTGGACACTAAGGGGCAATTTAGCATGGCCAATCCACCTAACCTACACATCTTTGGACACTAAGGGGCAATTTATCATGGCCAATCCACCTAACCTACACATCTTTGGACACTAAGGGGCAATTTAGCATGGCCAATCCACCTAACCTACACATCTTTGGACACTAAGGGACAATTTAGCATGGCCAATCCATCTAACCCGCACACCTTTGGACACTGAGGGGCAACTTAGCATGGCCAATCCACCTAATCTGCACATCTTTGGACACTAAGGGGCAATTTAGCATGGCCAATCCACCTAACCTGCTCATCTTTGGACACTAAGGGGCAACTTAGCATGGCCAATCCACCTAACCTGCACATCTTTGGACACCAAGGGGCAATTTAGCATGGCCAATCCACCTAACCCGCACATCTTTGGACACTCAGGGGCAATTTAGCATGGCCAATCCACCTAACCTACACATCTTTGGACACTAAAGGACAATTTACCATGGCCAATCCACCGAACCCGCACATCTTTGGACACTAAGGGGCAATTCAGCATGGCCAATCCACCTAACCTACACATCTTTGGACACTAAGGGGCAATTTAGCATGGCCAATCCACCTAACCTACACATCTTTGGACACTAAGGGACAATTTAGCATGGCCAATCCATCTAACCCGCACACCTTTGGACACTAAGGGGCAACTTAGCATGGCCAATCCACCTAACCTGCACATCTTTGGACACTAAGGGGCAATTTAGCATGGCCAATCCACCTAACCTGCTCATCTTTGGACACTAAGGGGCAACTTAGCATGGCCAATCCACCTAACCTGCACATCTTTGGACACTAAGGGGCAATTTAGCATGGCCAATCCACCTAACCCGCACATCTTTGGACACTCAGGGGCAATTTAGCATGGCCAATCCACCTAACCTACACATCTTTGGACACTAAGGGACAATTTACCATGGCCAATCCACCGAACCCGCACATCTTTGGACACTAAGGGGCAATTCAGCATGGCCAATCCACCTAACCTGCACATCTTTGGACACTAAGGGGCAATTTAGCATGGCCAATCCACCTAACCTGCACATCTTTGGACACTAAGGGGCACTTTAGCATGGCCAATCCACCTAACCTGCTCATCTTTGGACACTAAGGGGCAATTTAGCATGGCCAATCCACCAAACCTGCACATCTTTGGTCACTAAGGGGCAATTTAGCATGGCCAATCCACCTAACCTGCACATCTTTGGACACTAAGGGGCAATTTAGCATGGCCAATCCACCTAACCTACACATCTTTGGACACTAGGGGGCAATTTAGCATGGCCAATCCACCTAACCTGCACATCTTTGGACACTAAGGGGCAATTTAGCATGGCCAACCCACCTAACCTGCACATCTTTGGACACTAAGGGGCAATTTAGCATGGCCAATCCCCCTAACCTACACATCTTTGGACACTGAGGGGCAATTTAGCATGGCCAATCAACCTAACCTACACATCTTTGGACACTAAGGGGCAATTTAGCATGGCCAATCCACCTAACCTACACATCCTTGGACTGTGGGAGGAAACCGGAGCACCCGGAGGAAACCCACGCAGACACGGGGGTGGGGGGGGGGGGTGGAGCCTGCAAACTCCACACAGACAATGACCCGAGGCCGGGATTGAATCCGGGTTCCCTGGCACTGTGAGGTAGCAGCACTAACCCACTGTGCCACCTCTGCATGGATCCGTGTCTCGCCCGTTACGATACCTGTGCCAGGCGGGATGGGAGAATCCGGCCCTCTGAGTGTCCGTCCATCCTATCATTGCCCCTCATGGTTTTATTTCCCTGAATAAGGCCACCCCTCATTCTCCTACGTTCCTTGGAATAAAGCCCTCGCCTGGGCCGACTCTTCCCTGTAACTCAGGCCCGAATCGTCCTGGCAACACCCTCGTCAATCTTCTCTTCACTCTTTCCAGTTTATCCAATAACAGGGTGACCAAAACTGGACACAATACACGGCGGGGTTTCCCTCACCTCCAATCCGGAGGTCAATGGACCTTTCCGTGGTCCGCCCCCTCGCCCACTCCGATTCCCGGGGCGGTTGCTACGGTAACATTCGCCCCACAATGTCCTGAAGTGTGGTTTCCAACTCTTGGAGGATTGTTGCTCCGATGGATCGCGATGGATCGCAGGAGCGTCGCTACGACATTCCCATTCCAGGGCGAGGCCTTGGATTGCGGTTGGTCAACTGTGTGACTGTATCAACGCTCCGAGAGACAGAGAGAGAGACAGAGAGAGACAGAGTGAGAGAGACACAGAGAGAGAGAGAGAGAGAGACAGAGACAATGAGATAGAGACAGAGAGAGAGAGAGACAGAGAGACAAAGAGAGAGAGAGAGAGAGACAGAGACAGAGAGAGAGAGAGACAGAGAGACAGAGAGAAAGACAGAGAGAGACAGGGAGAGAGAGAGAGACAGGGAGAAAGAGCGAGACAGAGACAGAGAGAGAGACAGAGACAGAGAGAGAGACAGAGACAGAGAGAGAGAGAGAGAGAGACAGAGAGAGAGACAGAGAGACACAGAGAGACAGAGGGAGAGAGAGACAGAGAGAGAGAGACAGAGAGAGAGAGAGACAGAGAGAGCAGGTCCTTTATCTCACACAGGAATGGGGAGACGCACAGAATGAAATTATCTTGAAGTTTTATTAAAATATTCTCAGACACGCGTCCACACGGCTCGAGTCGCGGCACCCCGGGGACGGGCCTCAGGCCTGTCACTAGGCCCGAGAACACGACTGCCCGATATTCCAAACCGGATTTTACTGCGGGATTCTAACCCCGAACCCGCAGTCCACCCTTCCCCCTCCTCCCCCAACCAGCACCCCCCCCCACCCCCCCACCCCGCCCCACCTCCCCCACCCCCCCTGCCCCCCCAAACTCCACACACACTCTCGGTGTCAGAGAATAGGGAAATGGGCCCACAGCCCCTTGGAAGCAATGGCGGCAAGGGGGGGGGTGGGTTCAAAGGTCGAAGTTCACTCTGACAGTGCGGCAGGCAGGCCCACTCCGTAGGCCCGGAGGTTCACTCACTCCGCCACACCTCAGGTCAGGAAATCAGATCAAAAACATTCGGCGCAGTGGGAGGGGGCGGACATTTTGTTCTTGTCAAAAGCCGGGGAAGTGGCGAAATTCTGGGCTTAAGAGACGTACGATGTCCAATTGCGGGCAGGGTGTTGAGGAAGGACGTCAAGGCCTTGGACAGAGGCTGTGGAGGGGGAGGTCTAAGCAGAATTGGATCAGGGATGTCGAGGAGTGCAGCGGGGGGGGGGGGGGGGGGGGGGGTGGCGGAGACTGGGAGAATCTGGGATGGTTCCCCTCAGAGCCAGAGAAGGTTACGGGGGAGATTGAATCGAGGCGCTCAAAATCACGGCGGCGGGGCGGGGGTTTGGATGGAGGAGGAAGTGTTCCCCCAGTGGCAGCAGGGAGGGTAACCGGGCGGGGGCCATGGATTGAAGAGAATTGGGAAAAGGTCCACAGAGAGGGGGGTGGGGGGGCGGAGAAGGGGGGGAATCGGCCTTCTGTGGTTTCCATGGTGAGATACTCAGCCTCCTGTCCTGGGAAGAGCCCGGCTCCTGAGGGGAAGTCAGCTGGCTGGAATGTGGCACCTTCTCAACGCACCTACCCCCTCCCCTCAACTCCACTCCCCGCAAGCACCCTCCCCTCAACCCAACTCCCCTCCCCTCAACCCAACTCCCCTCCACTTCCCTCAACTCCATTCCCCTCAACTCAACTCCCCTCAACTCCCCTTCCCTCACTCCCCTCCCCTCAACTTCCCTCAACTCCATTCGCCTCAACTCAACTCCCCTCAACTCCCCTTCCCTCACTCCCCTCCCCTCAACCCAACTCCCCTCAAATCCTCTCCCCTCAACTCCACTCCCCTCAACTCCACTCCCCTCAACTACCCTCCCCTCAACTCAATTCCTCGCAACTTTCCTCCCCTCAACTCCCCTCCTCTCAATTCCCCTCAACTCCCTTCCCCTCAACTCCCCTCCCCTCAACCCAACTCCCCTCCCCTCAACTCAACTCCTCTCCCTTCAACTCAACCCAACTCCCTGCAACTCCCCTCCCTCAACTCCCCTCCCTCAACTCCCCTCCCCTCAACTCAACTCCCCTCAACTTCCCTCCCCACAACTCCCCTCCCCTAAATCCCCACTGCTCAATTTCCCTTCCCTCAACGCCCCTCCCCTCCCCTCAACTCAACTCCCCTCAACCCAACTCCCCTCAACACCCCTTCCCTCAATTCCCCTCGCCTCAAAATTTTCCCCTCCTCTCCCCTCCCCTTGCCCCTCGCCCTCAGGCCTCCCTCGCTCCCTGCCTGCCTGCTCCTGCTATTGCCAGCGCCTCTTCCCATGGGCGTGGGTGCCAGGCTGTTTGGCAGTGGGAGGCATCACCCCCTGTTCTGGAAGCCCGGCCCCCAGAGCGACAGCTGGCTCCAAGCCACCGCCCACTCTCTCGCCATCCATTGGCTGAGGCGAAATGACCCGAGGACCCCTCAGCACCCACTGCATGGGCTGAAACCCACCCCCCCTGAACTGGTGGAAAGATAGAAGCCACCATGGCAAAGGCTGTTCCTTAGCAACCTTAACAGGATTATGATTGGACATCAGTCAGTCCCCGTGTGGTGTAGGTACACCCACAGCGCTGTTAGGGAGGGAGTTCCAGGATTGTGATTGGACATCAGTCAGTCCCCGTGTGTGGTGTAGGTACACCCACTGTGCTGTGAGGGAGGGAGTTCCAGGATTGTGATTGGACATCAGTCAGTCCCCGTGTGGTGTAGGTACACCCACAGCGCTGTTAGGGAGGGAGTTCCAGGATTGTGATTGGACATCAGTCAGTCCCCGTGTGGTGTAGGTACACCCACAGCGCTGTTAGGGAGGGAGTTCCAGGATTGTGATTGGACATCAGTCAGTCCCTGTGTGGTGTAGGTACACCCACAGTGCTGTTAGGGAGGGAGTTCCAGGATTGTGATTGGACATCAGTCAGTCCCTGTGTGGTGTAGGTACACCCACAGTGCTGTTAGGGAGGGAGTTCCAGGATTGTGATTGGACATCAGTCAGTCCCCGTGTGGTGTAGGTACACCCACAGCGCTGTTAGGGAGGGAGTTCCAGGATTGTGATTGGACATCAGTCAGTCCCCGTGTAGTGTAGGTACACCCACAGTGCTGTTAGGGAGGGAGTTCCAGGATTGTGATTGGACATCAGTCAGTCCCTGTGTGGTGTAGGTACACCCACAGTGCTGTTAGGGAGGGAGTTCCAGGATTGTGATTGGACATCAGTCAGTCCCTGTGTGGTGTAGGTACACCCACAGTGCTGTTAGGGAGGGAGTTCCAGGATTGTGATTGGACATCAGTCAGTCCCTGTGTGGTGTAGGTACACCCACAGTGCTGTTAGGGAGGGAGTTCCAGGATTGTGATTGGACATCAGTCAGTCCCCGTGTGGTGTAGGTACACCCACAGTGCTGTTAGGGAGGGAGTTCCAGGATTGTGATTGGACATCAGTCAGTCTCTGTGTGGTGTAGGTACACCCACAGTGCTGTTAGGGAGGGAGTTCCAGGATTCCTGTCACTCTGCCATTGGCGGCCGTTGTCTTCAGATGCCTGGGGGGAACTCTGGAATTCCCTCCCTCAACCTCTCTCCGTCTCTCTGTCTCTCCCTCTCCTTGTCCCTCTCTCTCTCTCTCTCCATCTATCCCTCACTCCTTCCGTCTCTCACTCTCTCTCTCCCTCCGTCTATCTCTCTCTCTCCCTCCATCTCCCTCTCTCTCCCTCCATCTCTCTCTCTCTCCCTCCCTCCCTCCATCTCTCTCTGTCCTGTCTCTCTCTCTCGCTCCCTCCGTGTCTCTCCATCTCTCTCTGTCCCCCTCCCCGTCTCTCTCTCTCTCTCTCTCCCTCCCTCTCTCCATCTCTCTCTCCCTCCCTCTCTCTCTCTCTCCCTCCACCCGTCTCTCTCTCCCTCTTCCGTCTCTCTCTCTCTCTCTCCCTCCATCTCTCTCTCTCTCTCCCTCCCTCCATCTCTCTCCATCTCTCTCTCTCTGTCCTGTCTCTCTCTCTCTCCCTCCCTCCCTCCATCTCTCTCTCCCTCCCCGTCTCTCTCTCTCTCATCCATAAAACTCATCTCGACGGCCAAACGTGAGGTTTCGTGACCTCAAAGCCTCAGGTCATTAAGTTAGTTTCAGAATTTGTCTCAGGTGAATCTCAGTGGGAGGTTTTGGCTGCGAACGGGTGCTATATGAGGACACAAGTTGTTGTTGCATTTGCTTGCGGAGCTCTGAAGAACAGTGAAGGGCTGTGGGGAGTGGGGGGAGGGAGAGGGTGGGGGCACATTCCCCGAGGCACCCACATCGGAGAGTTGGGCGAGAGGGAGAGGGGTGAGAATTAATTACAAAATAAATAATGACTCCCGCGCATCCATGAGACAAGATGGCGGCCACAATGGGTGGTGTGGCCGAGCTGGGTTCTCCCAGAGCGCGGTCACAGCCCTTCGGCCCATCATTGCCCGTCTATCCTCCTCCAAGCCAGCCACAATACTGGCGAACGAGACGAGGGCAGTGACTGGTCAGTGTTGGCCGCAAGGTTCCTGCCAAGGTCCGAGCCCCCCCATGGTGAGCGCCATTCAGGGAGGGATCCAGCCACAACACGCTTCAAGCACAGACACACGGATCTTCCACTTGCTATCTTCACGCTTGGAGCCTGGAATAAATGGAAAAGACACTTCAGATTGGAGACAGAACACTCCCAGGACAGGTACAGCACGGGGTTAGATACAGAGTAAAGCTCCCTCTACACTGTCCCCATCAAACACTCCCAGGACAGGTACAGCACGGGGTTAGAT
Source organism: Mustelus asterias (assembly GCF_964213995.1). Taxonomy (NCBI): domain Eukaryota; kingdom Metazoa; phylum Chordata; class Chondrichthyes; order Carcharhiniformes; family Triakidae; genus Mustelus; species Mustelus asterias. The sequence goes on along the minus strand of NW_027594116.1, from coordinate 7,543 downwards.
ACAGAGTAAAGCTCCCTCTACACTGTCCCCCATCAAACACTCCCAGGACAGGGACAGCACGGGGTTAGATACAGAGTAAAGCTCCCTCTACACTGTCCCCCATCAAACACTCCCAGGACAGGGACAGCACGGGGTTAGATACAGAGTAAAGCTCCCTCCACACTGTCCCCCACCAAACACTCCCAGGACAGGTACAGCACGGGGTTAGATACAGAGTAAAGCTCCCTCTACACTGTCCCCCATCAAACACTCCCAGGACAGGGACAGCACGGGGTTAGATACAGAGTAAAGCTCCCTCCACACTGTCCCCCAACAAACACTCCCAGGACAGGTACAGCACGGGGTTAGATACAGAGTAAAGCTCCCTCTACACTGTCCCCATCAAACACTCCCAGGACAGGGACAGCACGGGGTTAGATACAGAGTAAAGCTCCCTCCACACTGTCCCCCATCAAACACTCCCAGGACAGATACAGCACGGGGTTAGATACAGAGTAAAGCTCCCTCTACACCGTCCCCCATCAAACACTCCCAGGACATTTACAGCACGGGGTTAGATACAGAGTAAAGCTCCCTCGACACTGTCCCCCATCAAACACTCCCAGCACGGGGTTAGATACAGAGTAAAGCTCCCTCTACACTGTCCCCCATCAAACACTCCCAGGACAGGTACAGCATGGGGTTAGATACAGAGTAAAGCTCCCTCTACATTGTCCCCCATCAAACACTCCCAGGACAGGTGCAGCATGGGGTTAGATACAGAGTAAAGCTCCCTCTGCACTGTCCCCCATCAAACACTCCCAGGACAGGTACAGCACGGGGTGAGATACAGAGTAAAGCACCATCCACACTATCCCCCATCAAACACTCCCAGGACAGGTACAGCACGGGGTTAGATACAGAGTAAAGCTCCCTCCACACTATCCCCCATCAAACACTCCCAGGACAGGTACAGCACGTGGTGAGAGACAGAGTAAAGCTCCCTCCACACTATCCCCCATCAAACACTCCCAGGGCAGGTACAGCACGGGGTCAGATACAGAGTAAAGCTCCCTCTACACTGTCCCCATCAAACACTCCCAGGACAGGTACAGCACGGGGTTAGATACAGTGTAAAGCTCCCTCCACACTATCCCCCATCAAACACTCCCAGGACAGGTACAGCACGGGGTTAGATACAGAGTAAAGCTCCCTCTACACTGTCCCCATCAAACACTCCCAGGACAGGTACAGCACGGGGTTAGATACAGAGTAAAGCTCCCTCTACACTGTCCCCCATCAAACACGCCCAGGACAGGTACAGCACGGGGTTAGATACAGAGTAAAGCTCCCTCTACACTGTCCCCCATCAAACACTCCCAGGACAGGTACAGCACGGGGTTAGATACAGAGGAAAGCTCCCTCTACACTGTCCCCCATCAAACACTCCCAGGACAGGTACAGCACGGGGTTAGATACAGAGTAAAGCTCCCTCCACACTGTCCCCCATCAAACACTCCCAGGACAAGTACAGCACGGGGTTAGACACAGAGTAAAGATCCCTCTACACTGTCCCGCATCAAACACTCCCAGGACAGGTACAGCACGGGGTTAGATACAGAGTAAAGCTCCCTCTACACTGTCCCCATCAAACACTCCCAGGACAGGTACAGCACGGGGTTAGATACAGAGTAAAGCTCCCTCTACACTGTCTCCATCAAACACTCCCAGGACAGCACGCGGTTAGATACAGAGTAAAGCTCGCCCTACACTGTCCCCCCATCAAACACTCCCAGGACAGCACGGGGTTAGATACAGAGTAAAGCTCGCTCTACACTGTCCCCCATCAAACACTCCCTGGACAGGTACAGCACGGGGTTAGATACAGAGTAAAGCTCCCTCCACACTGTCCCCCATCAAACACTCCCAGGACAGGTACAGCACGGGGTTAGGTACAGAGTAAAGCTCCCTCTACACTGTCCCCATCAAACACTCCCAGGACAGGTACAGCACGGGGTTAGATACAGAGTAAAGCTCCCTCTACACTGTCCCCATCAAACACTCCCAGGACAGGTACAGCACGGGGTTAGATATAGAGTAAAGCTCCCTCTACACTGTCCCCATCAAACACTCCCAGGACAGGTACAGCATGGGGTTAGATACAGAGTAAAGCTCTCTCTACACTGTCTCCATCAAACATTCCCAGGACAGCACGGGGTTAGATACAGAGTAAAGCTCCCTCTACACTGTCCCCCATCAAACACTCCCAGGACAGGTACAGCACGGGGTTAGATACAGAGTAAAGCTCCCTCTACACTGTCCCCATCAAGCACTCCCAGGACAGGTACAGCACGGGGTTAGATACAGATTAAACTCCCTCTACACTGTCCCCATCAAACACTCCCAGGACAGGTACAGCACGGGGTTAGATACAGAGTAAAGCTCCCTCTACACTGTCCCCATCAAACACTCCCAGGACAGGTCCAGCATGGGGTTAGATACAGAGTAAAGCTCTCTCTACACTGTCCCCATCAAACACTCGGAGGACAGGTACAGCATGGGGTTAGATACAGAGTAAAGCTCCCACGACACTGTGCCACATCAAACACTCCCAGGACAGGTACAGCATGGGGTTAGATACAGAGTAAAGCTCCCTCTACACTGTCCCCATCAAACACTCCCAGGACAGGTACAGCACGGGGTTAGATACAGAGTAAAGCTCCCTCTACACTATCCCCATCAAACACTCCCAGGACAGGTACAGCACGGGGTTAGAGACAGAGTAAAGCTACCTCTACATTGTCCCCAACAAACACTCCCAGGACAGGTACAGCATGGGGTTAGATACAGAGAAAAGCTCCCTCTACACTGCCCCCATCAAACACTCCCAGGACAGGTACAGCACGGGGTAAGATACAGAGTGAAGCTCCCTCTACACTGTCCCCCATCAAACACTCCCAGGACAGGTACAGCATGGCGTTAGATACAGAGTAAAGCTCCCTCTACACTGTCCCCATCAAACACTCCCAGGACAGGTACAGCATGGGGTTAGATACAGAGTAAAGCTCCCTCTACACTGTCCCCATCAAACACTCCAATGACAGGTACAGCACGGGGTTAGATACAGAGTAAAGCTCCCTCTACACTGTCACCATCAAACACTCCCAGGACAGGTACAGCACGGGGCTAGATACAGAGTAAAGCTCCCTCTACACTGTCCCCATCAAACACTCCCAGGACCGGTACAGCACGGGGTTAGATACAGAGTAAAGCTCCCTCTACACTGTCCCCCCATCAAACACTCCCAGGACAGCACGGGGTTAGATACAGAGTAAAGATCCCTCTACACTGTCCCCCATCAAACACTCCCAGGACAGGTACAGCACGGGGTTCGATACAGAGGAAAGCTCCCTCTACACTGTCCCCGTCAAACACTCCCAGGACAGGTACAGCACGGGGGTTAGATACAGAGTAAAGCTCCCTCTACACTGTCCCCCATCATACATTCCCAGGACAGGTACAGCACGGGGTTAGATACAGAGTAAAGCTCCCTCTACACTGTCCCCCATCAAACACTCCCAGGACAGGTACAGCACGGTGTTAGATACAGAGTAAAGCTCCCTCTACACTGTCCCCATCAAACACTCCCAGGACAGGTCCAGCATGGGGTTAGATACAGAGTAAAGCTCTCTCTACACTGTCCCCATCAAACACTCGGAGGACAGGTACAGCATGGGTTTAGATACAGAGTAAAGCTCGCTTGACACTGTGCCACATCACACACTCCCAGGACAGGTACAACATGGGGTTAGATACAGAGTAAAGCTCCCTCTACACTGTCCCCCATCATACACTCCCAGGACAGGTACAGCATGGGGTTAGATACAGAGTAAAGCTCCCTCTACACTGTCCCCATCAGACACTCCCAGGAGCGGTACAGCACGGGGTTAGATACAGATTGAAGCTCCCTCTACACTGTCCCCATCAAACACTCCCAGGACAGGTACAGCACGGGGTTAGAGACAGACTAAAGCTACCTCTACACTGTCCCCATCAAACACTCCCAGGACAGGTACAGCATGGGGTTAGATACAGAGTAAAGCTCCCTCTACACTGTCCCCCATCAAACACTCCCAGGACAGGTACAGCACGGGGTTAGATACAGAGTAAAGCTCCCTCTACACTGTCCCCATCAAACACTCCCAGGACAGGTACAGCACGGGGTTAGATACAGAGTAAAGCTCCCTCTACACTGTCCCCATCAAACACTCCCAGGGCAGGTACAGCATGGGGTTAGATACAGAGTAAAGCTCCCTCTACACTGTCCCTATCAAACACTCCCAGGACAGGTACAGCATGGGGTTAGATACAGAGTAAAGCTCCCTCTACACTGTCCCCATCAAACACTCCCAGGACAGGTACAGCACGGGGTTAGATACAGAGTAAAGCTCCCTCTGCACAGTCCCACATCAAACACTCCCAGGACAGGTTCAGCACGGGGTTAGATACAGAGTAAAGCTCCCTCTACACTGTCCCCATCAAACACTCCCAGGACAGGTACAGCATGGGGTTAGATACAGAGTAAAGCTCCCTCTACACTGACCCCATCAAACACTCCCAGGACAGGTACAGCATGGGGTTAGATACAGAGCAAAGCTCCCTCTGCACTGTCCCCCATCAAACACTCTCAGGACAGGTACATCACGGGGTTAGATACAGAGTAAAGCTCCCTCTGCAATGTCCCCCATCAAACACTCCCAGGACAGGTACCGCACGGGGTTAGATACAGAGTAAAGCTCCCTCTACACTGTCCCCATCAAACACTCCCAGGGCAGGTACAGCATGGGGTTAGATACAGAGTAAAGCTCCCTCTACACTGTCCCCATCAAACACTCCCAGGACAGGTACAGCACGGGGTTAGATACAGAGTAAAGCTCCCTCCACACTGTCCCCCATCAAACACTCCCAGGACAGGTACAGCACGGGGTTAGATACAGAGTAAAGCTCCCTCTACACTGTCCCCATCAAACACTCCCAGGAGAGGTACAGCACGGGGTTAGATACAGAGTAAAGCTCCCTCTGCACTGTCTCCCATCAAACACTCCCAGGACAGGTACAGCACGGGGTTAGATACAGAGTAAAGCTCCCTCTACACTGTCCCCCCATCAAACACTCCCAGGACAGCACGGGCTTAGATACAGAGTAAAGCTCCCTCTACACTGTCCCCCATCAAACACTCCCAGGACAGGTACAGCACGGGGTTAGATACAGAGTAAAGCTCCCTCTACACTGTCCCCCCATCAAACACTCCCAGGACAGCACGGGCTTAGATACAGAGTAAAGCTCCCTCTACACTGTCCCCCATCAAACACTCCCAGGACAGGTACAGCACGGGGTTAGATACAGAGGAAAGCTCCCTCTACACTGTCCCCCATCATACACTCCCAGGACAGGTACAGCACGGGGTTAGATACAGAGTAAAGCTCCCTCTACACTGTCCCCATCAAACACTCCCAGGACAGGTCCAGCATGGGGTTAGATACAGAGTAAAGCTCCCTCCACACTGTCCCCATCAAACACTCGGAGGACAGGTACAGCATGGGGTGAGATACAGAGTAAAGCTCCCTCTACACTGTGCCACATCAAACACTCCCAGGACAGGAACAGCATGGGGTTAGATACAGAGTAAAGCTCCCTCTACACTGTCCCCATCAAACACTCCCAGGACAGGTACAGCACGGGGTTAGATGCCGAGTAAAGTTCCCTCTACACTGTCCCCATCAAACACTCCCAGGACAGGTACAGCACGGGGTTAGATACAGAGTAAAGCTCCCTCTACACTGTCCCCATCAAACACTCCCAGGACAGGTACAGCACGGGGTTAGATACAAAGTAAAGCTCCCTCTACACTGTCCCCCCATCAAACACTCCCAGGACAGCACGGGGTTAGATACAGAGTAAAGCTCACTCCACACTGTCCCCCATCAAACACTCCCAGGACAGGTACAGCACAGGGTTAGGTACAGAGTAAAGCTCCCTCTACACTGTCCCCATCAAACACTCCCAGGACAGGTACAGCACGGGGGTTAGATACAGAGTAAAGCTCCCTCTACACTGTCCCCCATCAAACACTCCCAGGACATTTACAGCACGGGGTTAGATACAGAGTAAAGCTCCCTCTACACTGTCCCCATCAAACACACCCAGGACAGGTACAGCACGGGGTTAGATACAGAGTAAAGCTCCCTCTACGCTGTCCCCCATCAAACACTCCCAGGACAGGTACAGCACGGGGTTAGATACAGAGTAAAGCTCCCTCTACACTGTCCCCATCAAACACTCCCAGGACAGGTACAGCACGGGGGTTAGATACAGAGTAAAGCTCCCTCTACACTGTCCCCCATCAAACACTCCCAGGACAGGGACAGCATGGGGTTAGATACAGAGTAAAGCTCCCTCTACACTGTCCCCCTTCAAACACTCCCAGGACAGGTACAGCATGGGGTTAGATACAGAGTAAAGCTCCCTCTGCACTGTCCCCCATCAAACACTCTCAGGACAGGTACATCACGGGGTTAGATACAGAGGAAAGCTCCCTCTGCAATGTCCCCCATCAAACACTCCCAGGACAGGTACCGCACGGGGTTAGATACAGAGTAAAGCTCCCTCTACACTGTCCCCATCAAACACTCCCAGGGCAGGTACAGCATGGGGTTAGATACAGAGTAAAGCTCCCTCTACACTGTCCCCATCAAACACTCCCAGGACAGGTACAGCACGGGGTTAGATACAGAGTAAAGCTCCCTCCACACTGTCCCCCATCAAACACTCCCAGGACAGGTACAGCACGGGGTTAGATACAGAGTAAAGCTCCCTCTACACTGTCCCCATCAAACACTCCCAGGAGAGGTACAGCACGGGGTTAGATACAGAGTAAAGCTCCCTCTGCACTGTCTCCCATCAAACACTCCCAGGACAGGTACAGCACGGGGTTAGATACAGAGTAAAGCTCCCTCTACACTGTCCCCCCATCAAACACTCCCAGGACAGCACGGGCTTAGATACAGAGTAAAGCTCCCTCTACACTGTCCCCCATCAAACACTCCCAGGACAGGTACAGCACGGGGTTAGATACAGAGTAAAGCTCCCTCTACACTGTCCCCCCATCAAACACTCCCAGGACAGCACGGGATTAGATACAGAGTAAAGCTCCCTCTACACTGTCCCCCATCAAACACTCCCAGGACAGGTACAGCACGGGGTTAGATACAGAGGAAAGCTCCCTCTACACTGTCCCCCATCATACACTCCCAGGACAGGTACAGCACGGGGTTAGATACAGAGTAAAGCTCCCTCTACACTGTCCCCATCAAACACTCCCAGGACAGGTCCAGCATGGGGTTAGATACAGAGTAAAGCTCCCTCCACACTGTCCCCATCAAACAGTCGGAGGACAGGTACAGCATGGGGTGAGATACAGAGTAAAGCTCCCTCTCCACTGTGCCACATCAAACACTCCCAGGACAGGAACAGCATGGGGTTAGATACAGAGTAAAGCTCCCTC
>NW_027594115.1:0-17500 GCF_964213995.1 Mustelus asterias | reverse complement strand
CCCCATCAAACACTCCCAGGACAGGTACAGCACGGGGTTAGATACAGAGTAAAGCTCCCTCTACACTGTCCCCATCAAACACTCCCAGGACAGGTACAGCACGGGGTTAGATACAGAGTAAAGCTCCCTCTACACTGTCCCCATCAAACACTCCCAGGACAGGTACAGCACGGGGTTAGATACAGAGTAAAGCTCCCTCTACATTGTCCCCATCAAACACTCCCAGGACAGGTACATCACGGGGTTAGATACAGAGTAAAGCTCCCTCTACACTGTCCCCATCAAACACTCCCAGGACAGGTACGGCACGGGGTTAGATACAGAGTAAAGCTCCCTCTACACTGTCCCCATCAAACACTCCCAGGACAGGTACAGCATGGGGTTAGATACAGCGTAAAGCTCTCTCTACACTGTCCCCCATCAAACACTCCCAGGACAGGTACGGCACGGGGTTAGATACAGAGTAAAGCTCCCTCTACACTGTCCCCATCAAACACTCCCAGGACAGGTACAGCACGGGGTTAGATACAGAGTAAAGCTCCCTCTACACTGTCCCCATCAAACACTCCCAGGACAGGTACAGCACGGGGTTAGATACAGAGTAAAGCTCCCTCTACATTGTCCCCATCAAACACTCCCAGGACAGGTACATCACGGGGTTAGATACAGAGTAAAGCTCCCTCTACACTGTCCCCATCAAACACTCCCAGGACAGGTACGGCACGGGGTTAGATACAGAGTAAAGCTCCCTCTACACTGTCCCCATCAAACACTCCCAGGACAGGTACAGCATGGGGTTAGATACAGCGTAAAGCTCTCTCTACACTGTCCCCCATCAAACACTCCCAGGACAGGTACGGCACGGGGTTAGATACAGAGTAAAGCTCCCTCTACACTGTCCCCATCAAACACTCCCAGGACAGGTACAGCACGGGGTTAGATACAGAGTAAAGCTCCCTCTACACTGTCCCCATCAAACACTCCCAGGACAGGTACAGCATGGGGTTAGATACAGAGTAAAGCTCTCTCTACACTGTCCCCCATCAAACACTCCCAGGACAGGTACGGCACGGGGTTAGATACAGAGTAAAGCTCCCTCTACACTGTCCCCATCAAACACTCCCAGGACAGGTACAGCACAGGGTTAGATACAGAGTAAAGCTCCCTCTACACTGTCCCCCATCAAACACTCTCAGGACAGGTACATCACGGGGTTAGATACAGAGTAAAGCTCCCTCTACACTGTCCCCATCAAACACTTCCAGGACAGGTACAGCACGGGGTTAGATACAGAGTAAAGCTCCCTCTACACTGTCCCCATCAAACACTCTCAGGACAGGTACATCACGGGGTTAGATACAGAGTAAAGCTCCCTCTACACTGTCCCCATCAAACACTCCCAGGACAGGTACAGCACCATATTATCTGACATAGTGGTGACTATTCTTTGCGTAGGAGGCCATTCAGCTCCTCTTGAGCCTGTTCCCCCATCCAATGAGTCATGTCAATATGTCCCATCCTGAGGTGTGAGGCCTGGAACATTCTATACTCTTCCCAATGTCAACATATCCATTCCTGAAGTGTGGGTTCTTCCCAGTGACTCTGGGTGACGGCTACACAGAAGCCTTGAAGACTGAACCAAGCATTAGAGTTTGAATGGGGATAGGTAAGCAGGATGAGAGGGGAGTTGGTAGTGACAAGTGTGGGGCTAGCAGAGTCACATTGGAATGGGCTGAAAGGTCGTCTTCTGTTGCCCACGATCGCAGCAGCGTACGATGCACAATGCCAGTGCCAACCCTGCCCGTCCTAATCATGCAGACCCTCAGCTACCCTAACCCACGCCCCCAACCTCTGACAAACTCAAGCCTCGTGCAATGGACTGCAGATATACTGACCACTCTTCTGCTCCTCCGTCAGCTGTTCTACCTGGGTGGGCAGAGAGAGACACGGTTAAAACATAGATCAGTGCTGAGGGAGCGCCGCACTGGGGGAGGGTCAGTGCTGAGGGAGCGCCGCACTGTGGGAGGGTCAGTGCTGAGGGAGCGCCGCACTGCAGGAGGGTCAGTGCTAAGGGAGCGCCGCACTGTGGGAGGGTCAGTGCTGAGGGAGAGCTGCACTGTGGGAGGGTCAGTGCAGAGGGAACGTCGCACTGTGAGAGGGTCAGTGCTGAGGGAGCGCCGCACTATGGGAGGGTCAGTGCTGAGGGAGTTCCGCACTATGGGAGGGTCAGTGCTGAGGGAGCACCGCACTGTGGGAGGGTCAGTGCTGAGGGAGCGCCGCCCTGTGGGAGGGTCAGTGCTGAGGGAGCACCGCACTGTGGGAGGGTCAGTGCTGAGGGAGCGCCGCACTGTGGGAGGGTCAGTGCTGAGGGAGCGCCGCACTGTGGGAGGGTCAGTGCTGAGGGAGCGCCGCACTGTGGGAGGGTCAGTGCTGAGGGAGTTCCGCACTGTGGGTGGGTCAGTGCTGAGGGAGCGCCGCACTGTGGGAGGGTCAGTGCTGAGGGAGCGCCACACTGTGGGAGGGTCAGTGCTGAGGGAGCGTCGCACTGTGGGAGAGTCAGTGCTGAGGGAGCGCCGCACTGTGGGAGGGTCAGTGCTGAGGGAGCGCCGCACTGTGGGAGGGTCAGTGCTGAGGGAGTTCCGCACTATGGGAGGGTCAGTGCTGAGGGAGCGCCGCACTGTGGGAGGGTCAGTGCTGAGGGAGCGCCGCACTGTGGGAGGTTCAGTGCTGAGGGAGCGCCGCACTGTGGGAGGGTCAGTGCTGAGGGAGCGCCGCACTGTGGGAGGTTCAGTGCTGAGGGAGCGCCGCACTGTGGGAGGGTCAGTGCTGAGGGAGTTCCGCACTGTGGGAGGGTCAGTGCTGAGGGAGCGCCGCACTGTGGGAGGGTCAGTGCTGAGGGAGCGCCGCACTGTGGGAGGGTCAGTGCTGAGGGAGCACCGCACTGTGGGAGGGTCAGTGCTGAGGGAGAGCCGCACTGTGGGAGGGTCAGTGCTGAGGGAGCGCCGCACTGTGGGAGGGTCAGTGCTGAGGGAGCGCCGCACTGTGGGAGGATCAGTGCTGAGGGAGCGCCGCACTGTGGGAGGATCAGTGCTGAGGGAGCACTGCACTGTGGGAGGGTCAGTGCTGAGGGAGAGCCGCACTGTGGGAGGGTCAGTGCTGAGGGAGCGCCGCACTGTGGGAGGGTCAGTGCTGAGGGAGCGCCGCACTGTGGGAGGGTCAGTGCTGAGGAAGCGCCGCACTGTGGGAGGGTCACTGCTGAGGGAGCGCTGCACTGTGTGAGGGTCACTGCTGAGGGAGTGCCGCATTGTCGGATGGTCAATGCTGAGGGTGCGCCGCACTGTGGGAGGGTCAGTGCTGAGGGAGTTCCGCACTGTGGGAGGATCAGTGCTGAGGGAGCGCCGCACTGTGGGAGGGTCACTGCTGAGGGAGTGCCGCATTGTCGGAGGGTCAGTGCTGAGGGTGCGCCGCACTGTGGGAGGGTCAGTGCTGAGGGAGCGCCGCATTGTCGGAGGGTCAGTGCTGAGGGTGCGCCGCACTGTGGGAGGGTCAGTGCTGAGGGAGCGCCGTGCTGTTGGAGGGCCTGCGCTCTTGCTTTCCTCCCCGACGTCCTGGGCCAGGTACGCTCCAATTAAAATTATGAAGAGAAAACGGGTCAAGATCACCTTGGCGTTTGTGGGATCGGACTGTGCCGACAGCAAATTCCTGCCCTGGATCCCCTCCCTGAATACAGAGCGACCTTGGCACGTTCCTTGGGGGGTGGAATATCCTTGAGTGTGGGGTCGGCTGGGAGCAGGAAATCGATTCCGGGAATCGGACAATGTCGCTATAGCGACTGGGCCTATTTGGACGGAGTGTGGGAGGATTGCTATGGGAGTCGGGGGCACGGAATAGTCACTCACCGCGGCTTTGTAAATGTCATCCATGTTGCAGAGTCGGTCGAATTGTTCGGGGCCCTGTGCCGATGGAGAAAGAGGGAGACGGTGGCAGTGCCCTGCGTCCTTTTGTTCCAAAACCGCATGACAGATCTTTGACGTCAGCCTCTGTCTCTGTCTCTCTGTGAAATCTCTCGATTAGACACTCAAGTGAGGAATCTGTTATTTATAGCACCGGGGCCCAGACAAGGGAAGGATTGAAAAGGGAATGGGGGTTGGCGGGGGGGGGTGGGATCTTTTTCAAGGACAGTGGACCACAGGATTGGCAGCTGAACATTACATCGACACCTGGGCCTGTTCCAGTAGGCCTCACCCACACCCCGGCCTAATTCCGAGGCTCAGGAAGGTCGTGAACGACCTTTGCCTGCCACACCTGTGTCCTTCCTTCATTGAGGGGGGGGGGGGGGTCTCCATCACAGGCCATGCCCAGCATTTACCCCCTTCCCAATTGCCCCTTTGAGAAGGTGGTGGGTGAGCCGCCATCTTGAACCCGCTGCAGTCCCGTGTGGTGTAGGTACACCCACAGCGCTGTTAGGGAGGGAGTTCCAGGATTTTGACCCAGTCACAGTGAAGGAACGGCCGATATATTTCCAAGTCGGGATGGTGTGTGTGTCGGGGGGGCTCAGAGGGGGAACTTGCAGGCGGTGGGTGTTCCCCCATGGCGTCTGCTGCCCATGTCCTTCTAGGGGGTAGAGGTGGCGGATTTGGGTGGCGCTGGCGAGTGGCTGCAGTGCAGTTTGTAGACAGGACACACTGCTGCCACTGTGCGTCGGTGGTGGAGGGAGTGAATACCCAGAGTCCAGGCTTCATTCTCGGCCTCGTCGGGGCAAAGTGTCTTCATTCGTTATTGGTGGGCGAGGTGGTTGGGGGAAGGTGTTGGAATAAATCTTTGAGACTCTTTTGGGACGCATGAATAATGGGGTGGGGGTTGTGTGCTCTGATGGGGTGGGGGGGGGGTTTGTATGAGGGACAAGAGAGAGAGACAGAGAGAGACAGAGAGAGAGAGCGTGAGACAGAGAGAGAGAGCGTGAGACAGAGAGAGAGAGCGTGAGACAGAGAGAGAGAGCGTGCGAGACAGAGAGAGAGAGCGTGAGACAGAGAGAGAGAACGTGCGAGACAGAGAGAGAGAGCGTGCGAGACAGAGAGAGAGAGCGTGAGACAGAGAGAGAGAACGTGAGACAGAGAGAGAGAGAGAGCACGAGACAGAGAAAGAGGGAGCGCGAGACAGAGAGAGACAGAGAGAGAGAGAGAGACAGAGAGAGAGACAGACTGAGAGAGAGAATGCATGAGACAGAGAGAGAGAGAGAGCACGAGACAGAGAAAGAGGGAGCGCGAGACAGAGAGAGACAGAGAGAGAGAGAGAGACAGAGAGAGAGACAGACTGAGAGAGAGAATGCATGAGACAGAGAGAGAGAACATGAGACAGAGAAAGAGGGAGCGCGAGACAGAGAAAGACAGAGAGAGAGAGAGACAGAGAGAGAGAGAGAGACAGAGAGAGAGAGAGAATGCATGAGACAGAGAGAGAGAGAGAGACAGAGAGAGAGACAGAGAGAGAGAGCGTGAGACAGAGAGAGAGAACGTGAGACAGAGAGAGAGCACGAGACAGAGAAAGAGGGAGCGCGAGACAGAGAGAGACAGAGAGAGAGAGACAGAGAGACAGAGAGAGAGAGATAGAGAGAGAGACAGAGAGAGAGTGCATTGGACAGAGAGAGAGAGTGCGTGAGACAGAGAGAGAGAGAGGGAGAGAGGGAGAGAGACACAGAGAGAGAGAGACAGAGAGAGAGAGAGACAGAGAGAGAGAGCAAGTGCATGAGACAGAGAGAGAGAGACAGAGAGAGAGAGGGAGAGAGACAGAGAGAGAGGGAGAGAGACAGAGAGAGAGAGAGAGAGTCAGAGAGAGAGACAGAGAGAGAGAGAGAGGCAGAGAGAGACAGAAAGAGTAAGAGAGAGATGGAGAGTGAGACAGAGAACATAGTTTCGGAGCTGACGCACAAATCATCCTGAAATCTAGGCCTCGGTTTCGTGAGGAACACATATTTGGGGAAAGGATGAGGTGACCTAACTGAGCAATTGAAATGGGGGAGGGTGTCGATGGGGTAAACGCAGAGAAGATGTTTCCACTTGTGTGTGAGTGTCTGTCGGAGCAGAACCAGGGCACCCAGCGATCTGAGACGCTCACTAATAAATCCAATGGGGGGAACTGAGGGGAAAGCTCTTCACCCAGAGAGTGGGGAGAGTGTGGAAGTCGCTCCCACGGGGAGTGGTTGAGGTGAATCGTGTCGATGTGTTTCAGGGGAGAAGTGGGGGAGGGAGCTGGATAAACACACGGGGGTGGGGGGAAAGGAATAGGAGGAGATGGGGAATGGGGGTGGGAGGAGGCTGGTGTGAGGGGCAGGTATTCTGGCGCAGAGCAGAGGGGGCCGAATGGCCTGTGTCGGGGCTGTAGAGTGTGCGGTAGCTCTCTGTAATGTGAGCGCGGTGAGGCAGGGAGCCAGCACATTGTGCTCGATGGAGGGTTTAGCAATGACCTTGAATCTGAATCCTCCCCCCCCCGCTCCCCCCATAGCCAGTCGCAGCGGGCAGCAACAGCTGGGATCTGGAACACGCTCACTCACACTGCAGCTCGATTCACTCACACACACTGTACACACACACTGACCCCACTGTGCCCACACTACAATGTTCAACACACTCCAGTGACCCACACACACTCTGTCTGGCATGTCCTGAGGGGCTGAAAGGGGCTCTCTCACTCTGTCTGCCTCCCTTTCTGTCTCTCTCTCGCTGTCTCTTTGTGTGTGTGTCTCTACCTCTCTTTTTCTGTCTCTCTCTCTGTCTCTGTGTGTGTCTCTCTCTCTCTTTGTGTCTTTCTCTCTCTCTTTCTGTCTCTCTCTGTGACTCTGTTGTCTCTCTGTCTCTCTCTCTCTCTCTGTCGCTCTCTCTCTCTCTGTCCCTCTGTCTCTTTCTCCCTCTGTGTCTCTCCCTCCCTCTGTGTCACTCTCTCCCTCTGTGTCTGCGTGTCTCTCTCTCTCTCTCCCCTACCCACCTAACCTGCACATCTTTGGACACTAAGGGCCAATTTAGCATGGCCAATCCACCTAACCGACACATCTTTGGATACTAAGGAACAATTTGGCATGGCTAATTCCCCTAACCTACACATCTTTGGACCCTAAGGGACAATTTAGCATGGCCAATCCACCTAACCTACACATGCGTATGGCATGCTGGCCTTCATTGGTCGGGGCCTTGAGTATAAAAGTTTATTTCTTAGTCACAAGTTAGGCTTACATTAACACTGCAATGAAGTTACCATGAAATAGGAATTGGAAAATCATGTTGCAGTTGTATAAGACTTTGGTTAGGCCACATTTGGAGTATGGCGTACAATTCTGATCGCCACACTACCGGAAGGATGTTGATGCATTGGAAAAGGTCCCGAAGAGATTTACCAGGATGTTGCCTGATTTGGAGGATATGGACTATGAAGAAAGGTTGAACAAACTTGGATTGTTTTCATTGGAGCGTCGGAGGATGAGGGGGGAACCTGATAGAGGTTTACAAGATTATGACAGGCTTGAGTAGAGTGGATAGTCAGAGTCTTTTTCCCAGGGTCGAAGGGTCAATTACTCGGGGGCAAAGATTGAGAGTGAGGGGGAAAGTTTAAAAGAGATGTAAGGGGTTTTTCACACAGAGGCTGGTGAATGCCTGGAATGTGCAGCTGGAGGAGGTGGTGGAAGCAGATTCTATAACAACGTTCAAGAGGCATCTGGATCGATACATGAATAGGCAGGAAATAGAGGGATATGGACCATATAGAGGCAAGAAAATATTAGAGGGGCATCTGTGTCAGTACAGACTTGGTGGGCCGAAGGGCCTGTTCCTGTGCTGTACGGTTCTTTGTTTTTGGTCCTTGGGCACCAAGGGGCAGTTCAGCATGGTCAATCCTAACCCTAACCTGCATTTCTTTGCAGTGTGGGAGGAAACCCACGCAGACACAGGGAGAACTTGCAGACTCCACACAGTCACCCAAGGCCGGAATCACACCCAGATCCCTGGCGCTGTGAGGCAGCACTGCTAACCACTGTGCCACCTTCTGCCACTCTCTCACTGTCTCTCTCTCTCTGTCTCTCTCTCTCTCTTTCTGTCTCTCTCTGTCTCTCTCTCTCTGTCTCTCTCTCTCACTGTCTCTCTCTCTGTCTCTCTCTCTCTGTCTCTCTCTCTCTCTGTCTCTCTCTCTCTGTCTCTGTCTCTCTCTGTCTCTCTCTCTCTGTCTCTGTCTCTCTCTGTCTCTCTCTCTCTCTCTGTCTCTCTCTCTCTCTGTCTCTCTCTCTCTGTCTCTCTCTCTCTCTGTCTCTCTCTCTCTGTCTCTGTCTCTCTCTGTCTCTCTCTCTCTGTCTCTCTCTCTCTGTCTCTCTCTCTCTGTCTCTCTCTCTCTCTGTCTCTCTCTCTCTGTCTCTCTCTCTCTGTCTCTCTCTCTCTGCCACTCTCTCACTGTCTCTCTCTCTGTCTCTCTCTCTCTGTCTCTCTCTCTCTCTGTCTCTCTCTCTCTGTCTCTGTCTCTCTCTGTCTCTCTCTCTCTGTCTCTCTCTCTCTGTCTCTCTCTCTCTCTGTCTCTCTCTCTGTCTCTCTCTGTCTCTCTCTTTGTCTGTCTCTCTCTGTCTGTTTCTTTCTC
Source organism: Mustelus asterias (assembly GCF_964213995.1). Classification (NCBI taxonomy): domain Eukaryota; kingdom Metazoa; phylum Chordata; class Chondrichthyes; order Carcharhiniformes; family Triakidae; genus Mustelus; species Mustelus asterias. The sequence continues at coordinate 8,893 of NW_027594115.1, read as the reverse complement.
TCGCTCACTCTCTCTCTCCCTGTCTCTCTCTCTCTTTGTCTCTGTCTCTCTCTCTCATTGTCTCTCTCTCTATCTCGTTTTCTCTGTCTCTCTCTCCCTCGCTCACTCTCTCTGTCTCTCTCTCTCTCTCGCTCATTCTCTCTGTCTCTCTCTCTCTGTATTTCTGTCACTCTCTCTCTCTCTTTCTGTCTCTCTCTCTCTCTCTCGCTCACTCTCTCTGTCTCTCTCTCTCTCGCTGTATTTCTGTCCCTCGCTCTTTCTGTCTCTGTCTCTCTCTCTCTCTCGCTCAGTCTGTCTCTCTCTCTCTCCCTCTCTGTATCTCTCGGACCCTCCCTCTCTCTCCCCACCTCTCTCTCTCTCTCTCTCTCTGTCTCACTGTCTCTCTCTCTCTCGCCCTCTGCCTCTCTCCCTCTGCCTCTCTCCCTCTGCCTCTCTCCCTCTGCCTCCCTCTCTCTGCCTCTCTCTCTCTGCCTCTCTCTCTCTCTCCCTCTGTCTCTCTCTGCCTCTCTCTCTCCCTCTGACTCTGTCTCTCTGTCTCTCTCTCTCTCCCTCTGTCTCTCTCTGACTCTGTCTCTCTCTCTCTCTCTCTGTCTCTCTCTCTCTGCCTCTCTCTCTCCCTCTGTCTCTCTCTGTCTCTCTCTCTCTCTCTCCCTCCCTGTTGCTCTCTCACACTCTCTCTCTCTCACCCTCTCTCTCTTTTCCAGTTATAGTCTGCAGATGCTGGTGTCAAACACGGCGTGAGGATTGTTGGCTGATATCGGTTTCAGGGAGAATTCTGGTGACCTTGCCCAGTGTATGAATAGTGCCTGGAGGCTGCGGTTGTTCTGAGTGCTGTCACTGTGCCAAGGACGGTCAGATATTGGATCTGCGGACGGAGAGAGATCCAGAATATTCTGCCAGGGCCTGACCATCCAGAGAGTGAGGAGTGGGGGAGGCGGGGGTGTGTTTGTCTGGGAGACCCCCACGAGAGCCCATGTGACACCCACAGAATTCCATCGCTTCCCCCTCGCGAAACTCTCACATCCTCACAGCTCACCCCTTCCCCAAAATCTCACCATTGACCAATCGACAGTTTAATGGAGAGAGAGAGAGAAAGGGACAGTGCGGCGCTCCCTCAGCACTGACCCTCCCACAGTGCAGCACTCCCTCAGCACTGACCCTCCCACAGTGCGGCGCTCCCTCAGCACTGACCCTCCCACAGTGCGGCGCTCCCTCAGCACCGACCCTCCCACAGTGCGGCGCTCCCTCAGCACTGACCCTCCCACAGTGCGGCGCTCCCTCAGCACTGACCCTCCCACAGTGCGGCGCTCCCTCAGCACTGACCCTCCCACAGTGCGGCGCTCCCTCAGCACTGACCCTCCGACAGTGCAGCGCTCCCTCAGCACTGACCCTCCCACAGTGCGGCGCTCCCTCAGCACCGACCCTCCCACAGTGAGGCACTCCCTCAGCACCGACCCTCCCACAGTGCGGCGCTCCCTCAGCACTGACCCTCCCACAGTGCGGTGCTCCCTCAGCCCCGACCCTCCCACAGTGCGGCGCTCCCTCAGCACCGACCCTCCCACAGTGCGGCGCTCCTTCAGCACTGACCCTCCCACAGTGCGGCGCTCCCTCAGCACCGACCCTCCCACAGTGCGGCGCTCCCTCAGCACTGACCCTCCCACAGTGCGGCGCTCCCTCAGCACCGACCCTCCCACAGTGCGGCGCTCCCTCAGCACTGACCCTCCCACAGTGCGGCGCTCCCTCAGCACCGACCCTCCCACAGTGCGGCGCTCCCTCAGCACTGACCCTCCCACAGTGCGGCGCTCCCTCAGCACCGACCCTCCCACAGTGCGGCGCTCCCTCAGCACTGACCCTCCCACAGTGCGGCGCTCCCTCAGCACCGACCCTCCCACAGTGTGGCGCTCCCTCAGCACTGACCCTCCCACAGTGCGGCGCTCCCTCAGCACCGACCCTCCCACAGTGCGCCGCTCCCTCAGCACTGACCCTCCAACAGTGCGGCGCTCCCTCAGCACTGACCCTCCCACAGTGCGGCGCTCCCTCAGCACCGACCCTCCCACAGTGTGGCGCTCCCTCAGCACTGACCCTCCCACAGTGCGGCGCTCCCTCAGCACCGACCCTCCCACAGTGCGCCGCTCCCTCAGCACTGACCCTCCCACAGTGCGGCGCTCCCTCAGCACTGACCCTCACACAGTGCGGCGCTCCCTCAGCACTGACCCTCCCACAGTGCGGCGCTCCCTCAGCACTGACCCTCCCACAGTGCGGCGCTCCCTCAGCACTGACCCTCCCACAGTGCGGCGCTCCCTCAGCACTGACCCTCCCACAGTGCGGCGCTCCCTCAGCACCGACCCTCCCACAGTGCGCCGCTCCCTCAGCACTGACCCTCCCACAGTGCGCCGCTCCCTCAGCACTGACCCTCCCACAGTGCGGCGCTCCCTCAGCACTGACCCTCCGACAGTGCGGCGCTCCCTCAGCACTGACCCTCCCACAGTGCGGCGCTCCCTCAGCACCGACCCTCCCACAGTGCGGCGCTCCCTCAGCACTGACCCTCCCACAGTGCGGCGCTCCCTCAGCACCGACCCTCCCACAGTGCGCCGCTCCCTCAGCACTGACCCTCCCACAGTGCGGCGCTCCCTCAGCACTGACCCTCACACAGTGCGGCGCTCCCTCAGCACTGACCCTCCCACAGTGCGGCGCTCCCTCAGCACTGACCCTCCCACAGTGCGGCGCTCCCTCAGCACTGACCCTCCCACAGTGCGGCGCTCCCTCAGCACTGACCCTCCCACAGTGCGGCGCTCCCTCAGCACCGACCCTCCCACAGTGCGCCGCTCCCTCAGCACTGACCCTCCCACAGTGCGCCGCTCCCTCAGCACTGACCCTCCCACAGTGCGGCGCTCCCTCAGCACTGACCCTCCCACAGTGCGGCGCTCCCTCAGCACTGACCCTCCCACAGTGCGCCGCTCCCTCAGCACTGACCCTCCCACAGGGCGCCGCTCCCTCAGCACTGACCCTCCCACAGAGCGGCGCTCCCTCAGCACTGACCCTCCCACAGTGCGGCGCTCCCTCAGCACTGACCCTCCCGCAGAGCAGCGCTCCCTCAGCACTGACCCTCCCACAGAGCGGCGCTCTCTCAGCACTGACCCTCCGACAGTGCGGCGCTCCCTCAGCACTGACCCTCCGACAGTGCGGCGCTCCCTCAGCACTGATCCTCCACAGTGCGGCGCTCCCTCAGCACTGACCCTCCCACAGTGCGGCGCTCCCTCAGCACTGACCCTCCCACAGTGCGGCGCTCCCTCAGCACTGACCCTCCCACAGTGCGGCGCTCCCTCAGCACTGACCCTCCCACAGTGCGGCGCTCCCTCATCACTGACCCTCCCACAGTGCGGCGCTCCCCCAGCACTGACTCTCCGACAGTGCGGCGCTCCCTCAGCACTGACCCTCCCACAGTGCGGCGCTCCCTCAGCACTGACCCTCCCACAGTGCGGCGCTCCCTCAGCACTGACCCTCCCACAGTGCGGCGCTCCCTCAGCACTGAGCCCCCACAGTGCGGCGCTCCCTCAGCACTGACCCTCCCAACACTGCAGCGCTCCCTCAGCACTGACCCTCCCACACTGCAGCGCTCACTCAGCACTGACCCTCCCACAGTGCGGCACTCCCTCAACACTGATCTTCCAACAGTGCTGCGCTCCCTCAGCACTGACCCTCCCACACAGCGGCACTCCCTCAGCACCAACACTCCCACAGTGCGGCACTCCCTCAGCACTGACACTCCCACAGTGCGGCACTCCCTCAGCACTCATCCTCCCAAAGTGTGGCACTCCCTCAGCACTGACCCTCCCACAGTGCGGCGCTCCCTCAGCACTGACCCTCCCACAGTGCGGCGCTCCCTCAGCACTCACCCTCCCACAGTGCGGCGCTCCCTCAGCACTGACCCTCCCACAGTGCGGCGCTCCCTCAGCACTGACCCTCCCACAGTGCGGCGCTCCCTCAGCACTGACCCTCCCACAGTGAGGCACTCCCTCAGCACTGATCTTCCAACAGTGCGGCGCTCCCTCAACACTGACCCTCCCACAGTGCGGCGCTCCCTCAGCACTCACCCTCCCACAGTGCGGCGCTCCCTCAGCACTGACCCTCCCACAGTGCGGCGCTCCCTCAGCACTGACCCTCCCACAGTGCGGCGCTCCCTCAGCACTGACCCTCCCACAGTGAGGCACTCCCTCAGCACTGATCTTCCAACAGTGCGGCGCTCCCTCAACACTGACCCTCCCACAGTGCGGACCCTCCCACAGCACTGATCTTCCAACAGTGCACCGCTCCCTCAGCACTGACCCTCCCACAGTGCGGCGCTCCCTCAGCACTGACCCTCCCACAGTGCGGCGCTCCCTAAGCACTGACCCTCCCACAATGCGGCGCTCCCTCAGCACTGACCCTCCCACAGTGCGGCGCTCCCTCAGCAGTGACCCTCCCACAGTGCGGCACTCCCTCAGCACTGACCCACCCACAGTGCAGCGCTCCCTCAGCACTGACCCACCCACAGTGCAGCGCTCCCTCAGCACTGACCCTCCCACAGTGCGGCGCTCCCTCAGCACTCACCCTCCCACAGTGCGGCGCTCCCTCAGCACTGACCCTCCCACAGTGCGGCGCTCCCTCAGCACTCACCCTCCCACAGTGCGGTGCTCCCTCAGCACTGACCCTCCCACAGTGCGGCGCTCCCTCAGCACTGACCCACCCACAGTGCGGCGCTCCCTCAGCACTGACCCTCCCACAGTGCGGCGCTCCCTCAGCACTGACCCTCCCACAGTGCGGCGCTCCCTCAGCACTCACCCTCCCACAGTGCGGCGCTCCCTCAGCACTGACCCTCCCACAGTGCGGCGCTCCCTCAGCACTGACCCTCCCACAGTGCGGCGCTCCCTCAGCACTGACCCTCCCACAGTGCGGCGCTCCCTCAGCACTGACCCTCCCACAGTGCGGCGCTCCCTCAGCACTGACCCTCCCACAGTGCGGCGCTCCCTCAGCACTGACCCTCCCACAGTGCGGCGCTCCCTCAGCACTGACCCTCCCACAGTGCGGCGCTCCCTCAGCACTCTAACCAGCAAGAAATAGGCTGCACTGCGGTTAACACTGCGGCCTCAAAGCGCCAGGGACCTCGGTTTGATTCCCGTTTGGGTCACTGTCTGTGCGGAGTCTGCACATTCTCCCCGTGTCTGTGTGGGTTTCCTCTGGGAGCTCCAGTTTCCTCCCACAGTCTGAAAGACGTACTGGTTAAGTGCATTGGCCATGCTAAATTCTCCCTCGGTGTACCCGAACAGGTACCGGAGTGTGGTGACTGGGGGATTTTCACAGTAACTTCACTGCAGTGTTAATATAAGCCTACTTGTGACACTGATAAATAAACTTCAAATTTTCTCTCTCTCGGCCCTATCTGAATATCTTGAAAATCCATCAGACCAATCCCCGAAAATTCTAAATTCCCAGGAATACAAACCCCAGTTTGGGTTTAATCTCCTCCTCCACATTTAAGCCCTTGGAGTTCAGGGAACATTCCGGTAAATCTATACTAAACATCTCTCCCTGGGTGGCCTGGTGGCACAGTGGTTAGCACTGCTGCCTCACAGCACCAGGGACCCAGATTTAATTCCCTGCTTAGGTGACTGATGCGCTATCAATAAGGCGAAAGACTACCGGTGTGCCAATATAAGTGTAGGCTTTTATTCACAACAGAATCAGGAGCAGATCCCAACATATAACCAACCTGGACTGAACAAGGGGGAGGAGACAGCCACCTTTATACTAGGTGCCGAGGGGAGGACCCAAACTGGAAGGGGATGTGTCCAGGTATGACAAGCACACACAACGGTGGTCCATATAGGACAAAGGGACAACTGAGGTCCACCACATTCACCCCTTCCTTTAAAAAAACAACACGGGGGTGAAGCGGAAACAATATTACAAGTCCCAATGAACCGGTGCTGAGGGAGCGCCGCGCTATCAGAGGGACAGTGCTGAGGGAGCGCCGCACTGTGGGAGGGTCAGTGCTGAGGGAGCGCCGCACTGTGGGAGGGTCAGTGCTGAGGGAGCCCCGCACTGTGGGAGGGTCAGTGCTGAGGGAGTGCCGCACTGCGGGAGGGTCAGTGCTGAGGGAGTGCCGCACTGCGGGAGGGTCAGTGCTGAGGGAGTGCCGCACTGCGGGAGGGTCAGTGCTGAGGGAGTGCCGCACTGTGGGAGGGTCAGTGCTGAGGGAGTGCCGCACTGCGGGAGGGTCAGTGCTGAGGGAGTGCCGCACTGCGGGAGGGTCAGTGCTGAGGGAGCGCCGCACTGCGGGAGGGTCAGTGCTGAGGGAGCACCGCACTGTGGGAGGGTCAGTGCTGAGGGAGCGCCGCACTGTGGGAGGGTCAGTGCTGAGGGAGCGCCGCACTGTGGGAGGGTCAGTGCTGAGGGAGCGCCGCACTGTCGGAGGGTCAGTGCTGAGGGAGCGCCGCATTGTGGCGAGTAGCATATTTTCAGCGTAAGTTCATTGCAGTGTTAATGTCAGCCTAGTGTTGACACTCATAAATAAACTTTAAATTGTTTGTCTATCTTGGCCCGATCTGAATATCTCCAAAACATCCATCAAACCAACCCCCAACAATTCTAAATTCCCGGGAATACAATCCCTAGTTTGTGTTTAAACACCTCCTTCACATTTAACTCTTTAGTGCCAAGGGAACATTCCGGTAAATCTACACTGAACTCCTCTCCCTGAGGTCAATATGTCCCTTCTTGACCTGTGAGGCCAGGTTCGGCCTAAGTTCAGGCTTCGTGTGACTGAAGCCTGACTTCCATCACTTTGGTCCGGCAGATATCAAGCTGCTTTTCCAATATCCTTTCCAATTTATTTTCCGGACTTATCCAATGTATTTTCTGGATTTATGAAGGATTTGTCTCCATAGATCACAGTCCCAGAGCGAGCCAATGACCAATTAAAAGCACCCGCACTGCCAATGGCTCCTGATCCTAATTCTTCATTCTATTCCCCCCGCCCTCCCTCTCTCCCTCGCTCTCTGTCCCTTTCTAATGCTCTGCCTCCATCTACAGGTGCAGCCGTGTTTCGCTCATTCAGGGATAACCGGGAGACTTGGAACCAGAGAGATGATGGAGGCACCTTCATATTTTCCAACACAGCTCAGACCAGTAATCTCTCCCCACCCGTCCCAGTGAAAGGGCAGTGCTGAGGGAGCGCCGCACTGCGGGAGGGTCAGTGCTGAGGGAGCGCCGCACTGTGGGAGGGTCAGTGCTGAGGGAGCGCCGCAATGTGGGAGGGTCAGTGCTGAGGGAGCGTCGCACTGTGGGAGGGTCAGTGCTGAGGGAGCGCCGCACTGCGGGAGGGTCAGTGCTGAGGGAGCGCCGCACTGCGGGAGGGTCAGTGCTGAGGGAGTGCCGCACTGTGGGAGGGTCAGTGCTGAGGGAGTGCCGCACTGTGGGAGGGTCAGTGCTGAGGGAGCGCCGCACTGTGGGAGGGTCAGTGCTGAGGGAGCGCCGCACTGTGGGAGGGTCAGTGCTGAGGGAGCGCCGCACTGTGGGAGGGTCAGTGCTGAGGGAGCACCGCACTGTGGGAGGGTCAGTGCTGAGGGAGTGCCGCACTGTGGGAGGGTCATTAATCTCTCTCTCCGTCTTTTTCTCTCTCTTTGTCTGTCGAACTCTCACCATCTCTCTCACTCTGTCCTACTCTTTCTGTCTCTCTCCCTCTGTCTCTATTGCTGTGTTTGTGTGTATGTGTCGGTCTCTCTGTCTCCCTCTCCTTTTCTTTCTCTCTCTGTATCTCCACCTCCCTCTCTCTGTATCTTGTTTTCTGACTGTCTCTCTCGCTCTGTCCCTCTCTGTATCTCCCTCTCTCTGTATCTTGTTTTCTGACTGTCTCTCTCTCTCTCTGTCCCTCTCTTTTGGTCTCTCTTTCTGTCTAATTCTTTCTCCCTCTCTCTCTGTCTATCGCTCTGTCCCTCTCTGTATCTCCCCCTCCCTCTCTCTGTCTCTTTCTCTCTGTATGTTTGTCTCTCTCTCTCTCTGTCTGTCTCTCTCTGTCTGTCTGTATCTCCCCCCCTCTCTCTCTGTCTTTCTCTCTCTGTCTCACTCTCTGTCTCTGTGTCTTTCTCTCTCTCTTTCTCTCTCTGTCTTTCTCTCTCTCTCTGTCTTTCTCTCTCTCTCTGTCTCTCTCTCTCTTTCTCTCTCTCTCTCTCTCCCTCTCTGTCTCTCTCTCTCTTTCTCTCTCTCTGTCTCTCTCTGTCTCCCTCTCTGTCTCTCTCTCTCTGTCTCTCTCTCTCTCTCTGTGTCTCTCTGTCTCTGTCTCTCTCTCAGTCTCTCTCTCTCTTTCTCTCTCTCTCTCTTTGTCACTCTCTCTGTGTGTCTCTCTCTCTCTCTCTGTGTCTCTCTCTCTTTGTCTCTCGCTCTCGTATCTCCCACTACCGATTGCAATCAATCTCTGTCTGCTTTGGGCTGCAGTGTGGAGCTTTGGGGGGGAGGATTCAGTGGGGTGAAGGCGCTAGAGGAATGCAGTGTGCTGTTGTTGCTGGTGTTGTCAGCTGTGAGCGGTGAGTAATTAGATCCTCCAGAACACTAGGAGGAAGTCAGTGGGAGTGTTGTGAATGTGGGTCTTGCTGCTTCTCTCCCTGTGTGCTCTGTTACGTGCCGGTTCCCTCAGTCCCTGGGGGACTGTGTGCTCCCGGAGTCACTCCGATTGTCGCATCTTCAATCCTCCTTCCCTCTGTCCCGGAAAACTCCCTCCCTTCAGTTGCAAATTCCAGGGATTCCCGCAGACTCCACAATAGCTCGTAACCCGAGACGGTCGGCAAACTCCCTGATCATTCAGACCAGCAGCAATCCTGTCTGGAAGAGCTGTACCCCAGAGGGGTGCAGAGTGCCG